>NW_026018916.1:8510467-8560734 GCF_020466585.1 Dendroctonus ponderosae
CCATTTTCAGGAATTTTTCGGAATACAACGATTTCGATTGTATCTAAATAATAAGTGAACACACCGAGTTTGTCATAATGAATTGAAGTAATTATGTGTTTACTCGTCGGTTATAGACAGTTGAATTCGCTACAAATGTACTTTTTGAGTTAATTTATATCTATTATTTATACTTTTGCGAGTTGAGCAGTTTCCAGTTTTTGCTATAGATATACCAAGAGCATCCGGCTAGTACGTATAGTTCAGTTCCGATATTTGGACATCAAAACTGGTTTCTCATAAAACTGTCGGTCCATTTTGTCACTGTGTCGTTTTTCAAGAAACAAATTATTGAAATATTTGCGTCTTTTTTGGATTGTGAGCTACAAAGCCAAAGTCTGTATGTAAGTGCGCATCTTAACTTATTTGCTAGCTCATTTATCAAAAAGTGTCGCGTGTATACGACACGCGGTAGTTTGAAAGCGATGGGATTGGTTTTGCTGGGAAACTTTTGACTGGGGATGCAGTTTTTATAGTTGACACCCTAAATATGTTATATTGTTATAATTATACTTATTTCAGTATTATGTGTTCAAAGTATGTAAAAGCTTGTGGATTCGACGTATTCAAAGTTCAGTCTAAGTGTATTTCAATAAAAAGAATCCATTATTTTTAAATAGGGCTAACAAAGTCAATTTTACACATTTTATATTTATGTTTCTTTCACAATCTTCTGCATTTAACTGTCTGAAACTCGCCATCCCAATCACCCATCTCCAAGAGAAGAAAATAATCGCTTTCCAGAAAACCCTTGACTTTCAATTTCATTCCAACGTTTAACCAACCACAATTTCTAAGATTGAATTTTAGTGTTAAAAATATTTTTGTTGAGAATACGCCGTCTGGAAAACGAATAAATATTTTATTTTGTTAGAAAACTACGTGGAAATAAAAATAATCAGTTTGTGGGCTTTGGACGGTTTCGTTTTACATTCAACAAAACACTTTGTTATGTCGTATTTTTTAGCATTTTTAGATTTCACAGCAGGAAGGAATTTGAATATTTAAATTGAATTATTATAAAGTAAATGACAAATATAAAATTAAAATTGAGTTTTTCATAGTTTTTAATTGAGAACGTAATTCACTACAATTAAAGTTGCGAAAAACAAATATAAGATTTGAAGTTCAAAATAAGTTTAAATAATAAAAACTTATATGTTGCGTTTTAAAAAAATCTACAACAGAATTGTGAAATTGCATCTATTTTTGTTTTCTAATAACTGAGTTATGAGTCAATTTTTCAAACTGACTTTCAATTTACAGGCAACAGATTGATTGCGCCACTCATTTTATGTTAAAAATCCAGAAATTTGCCTCCCGACTCTTATTAGACTTTCCAATTTTTTTCTGTTTTGAAATTTTTATATATATTTAAAATTTGTCACTCTTTGTTGCAGATCTAAAATGAATGGCTCTACTTCTAAGTTGTCGTTGGCCAAATTGGGACTATACCCGAAACCAAAAACCCTAAAAGTAATGGTCTTGGGACAAGCCGGAGTAGGAAAATCAGGCAAGTACCATCAAACTTACTGTTTTTTAATTTTTTTAATAAAATACAAACACTAAATCTTTATTATTTAAATAATCAAACTGAATTAAATTGCGAGCCAATTGCAAATTTCTAAACTATTTCATACCAAGTAATATAAAAAAGGTCCCTGAATCTAATCATATAAATATCACGGCTATAAAAATCGGTGATTGATGATCCTTCGGTGTACATGTGTCCAAAACACGCATTAAAAAAACCTGATCACTAAATTTGAATGCAAAGCAAATTATTTCAGAGGCATACATTGAGGTTGTTTTCAGTGTTGATTATTCAGTTTAAGGGGTAGTTAAATAAACAGTTTTCCTAAATGCTGATTTTTAACGCAAAAATAGATAATTGCCCGCTTGTTTTGTGGTGATTGAAAAAGGTTCACATTCCATGTCAGAGCTAAAAATATATCTGTTACTCTCAGACCATGAATAGATGTAAGACAAAGTAAGTGTTGAAATGTTTCTGTTGTCAGATACACTTAGCCCATAGCAAAAAGACAGGGAGAAAGAATGGTTTGTCCAAAACTTCAAACAACAATCCAAGTTATAACAATCTAACGTATTTTTGTGAACAAAGCGTTTAAATCAGTGACGATCATTGAAACAATTTTCAATCATAAACTTCTAAACTTTCCTGCAACCTGTTTCATCTTTAATTTCTTCCAGTTATTCCGAGTTGGAGGCGTTATTGCGAACAGGAGCAAATGGAAAGTCAATAACTACAGATAAATAGTTATTCGCGTTTCTCAAATTAAATGTGTGATACTTTTCTTTTCGTGTTTTACTCCCTGATTGCATTATTCGATTTTTCTTCCAGCTGTTCTTTACTTTTAACTATGGTTTGAAGTATAAGTATTTTACAGGAAAACTGCCAGATTTTTAAGCATTTGATTAAAATTCGATATTAAATGAACAAAGCAAATATGTAGAAAAATTGTTATGTAACCCAAATTATAAAAGACATTAATTGATCTGATCTACTTACCGAATCCCGTCTGATCAATACGGACTGAGCACAATGTTGGTTCTTTAAAACTGGAACTAATATTCAGAATGGGCTAAAATTTCATATTGCTGAAGTAGAGTTGAGTATAGGTTCTAAAAATCAGTTCAATTTAAGAACGGCAGTCAGTTTAACTCAATTTAGTTTGCTTCGGGTCTAGCTAATGCATCGAAGTTGAGTTATTGTTATTAGGTTTGTTTTCAATTTCTCTTCGCCGGCTTTATGGAGTTTTTACCACCAGTTAACGTTCTGATTTACCGAATATCTTTCATATTCAAAGTATGAAAATGAAACGTTTTCTTTCGATTTTCTCACCGCTTATATTCAAATGACAATTCACTTTAAACTTTTTAAAACCTGCTGTTTCAATAGTAAATTATGTCCGACGGTTCTATAGCTTTAACTATTCGTCCGCATGACACAAAAGTTAAAATTATGGAAAAAAAGTGTAGCTAGAAAATGTATTTTCCGATAGAAAAATCTGTAAATCCTAAGCTTCGCTGACATATTCAGGTTCAGAAGTTCTTTTTAGAAGGTTTTTTTTTACCTGGTTAGAGCTCAGCAAAGCGAAAAGCTAAATTATTTTAATGCGCTTTTAAAATTCGTATATTTCCAGCGCTGCCTAACGTGAAACAGATTTATTTAACAGGAAAATGTAATTTGAAAATACTGTTTGGTATTGAGATTTGAAAATTTGTCTGTTCTATAGCATGTCTAGTTTTACTAAGCCTGAGATAATTCGATCTCAGATAGCCAGTTTTTGCAGTAACGTTTTGCAGATTTGACAGGTTGTCCTAAAAAATCGGATGATCGAAGCAATTAATTTTAAAACGCTCCCAAAACGAGGCGTTACCCGCTTCATTTACCTCCTGTTTCCATTTAAATACATATTTAGGACAATGTTTTTTGTGTACAATAACAGCGAATCTGGAAGCTTTTCAGTTGCCCCCTCTGTTTAAAATAACCGAAAAACAAAGACGCACATTTTTATTACAAATCAGATTTTTGGTCTTTTCTTAGAAAATACTATAGTACTACAATTTTACTGTTTCATTATTCTTTAGTTTAAATTTATTTAAAAAAAATTGTCCTTAAGTCCTTATGCCATCTTGACCCATTGACCATTTGCAGTAATTTGTGAAAAGAAGTTTATTTTAAAAATCAAATTGATAAATTACAAAATAAATTCACCGATAAGCAAAAAGCTTAGATGCTGGTGTAGCATGGAAAACGAGATTTAACTTTGATTGTTTTGGGTCAAATTCTAATAAAAAAAATGTCGAGTTGTTTACCCCAAAATGCCTACTGTAAATTCAATTATGAACATTTGGTCCCGACCGTGACAGGCTTATTGAAAATGTATTCGTATCGGTTCGAGAAACTACGCAGTTACGCTATAGAGTTTGTTCCTAAACAAAGTTTTCCGGTTAATTCTTTCGTGTCAATTTTTGCGGATAATTCAATAAAAGTTGTACAACAGGATGGCATTTAGGTCAGCGAATCAATAATAACAACCACAAATAAAAGTTTAAGGCTAAAACTTTTGATTAGTTCGGTAAATTCTATTACATTTTTAATAGGCCTACATTTATACTCGATTTATTCCGGCGGCGAAAAAAGCACCATGAAATATTGGAATGTCCTAAAATTATGTAAAAGTTCAATCTTGTGCTTTTTTCTCTCAGGAAACATTCCTTTCTGGAATTGACATTTACTGAAGTATCAGTAAATTTGTATTTTCTTAAACTTTTGGATTTTCTTAAACTCGGATGGGGAAACTGCCAATATTTCTGAATATTTATCCTAATTTTCAAACGCCGTCATTTTTTGTGCTACATTGTTTGAACAATTTAAACCAAATCCTTAATTTTGCAAACCCTTCTACGATAAAAAGGTTTACTTTGTGGACGTTGTTCTGAGACTCATGAGACCACTGAGAACATTCAGTGCTTAGTGTAAATGTTTAAATTAGGCCTGTGTTTTTTTTAACTAGGATTGAACTGAATTCTCAGCAGATCCCCGGAATTCTAAGTTTGATGCACAAAATCCGTATCTAGTTACAAGAATTATTAATGCAAATGTGTAAAATAAATCAAACTTTGAAGCCAATCAATATTCGATTATCATCAACTTCTGAATGTAAATAAGTTTGAATTAATAAGTTATCCAATAATTTCGGGACACCCAGTATACGTTTCTAATTGCTTTCTTTACCAACGTACTAACTAGATTGATAATTTTGAATTATTGAAGTTTCCTCATCTTATAACACATCTTATATGCAATATCCTGGAATGTTTGCTAAAAATTGAACTTAATTTTTTTGGGTACTTTGTTATAATGAATAATCTCATTAAGTAATGAAATCTATTTCTATTTCAACGTAATAATAAAATGGGTAAGTTAAATATAACCAACCGTATCCTTTTACATATTATCTTCTCGTCTACTCCGCTGCAGTAATTTTTTATATTTCTTTTAAAATAAATCACCTGCATGACAGCATAATTTAAATGGTCGAAAATACTTTTTATGTGTCCAAATAAACTTGTTGAGCCAATGGTTTGCAAACAGTTAAGCAGATTCAATGAAATGAATAAATCGTATTATTGATCCAAAAACGTTTGCTGATTCTAAATAATCAGAGTTAATAGTTTATTTAAACCAATTAAACTTGTTCCTGAATTGTGATTTTGCTTGCAAAATATACTTGCTAATTTTAAACTTTGCTCAGCAGAATTACTTTTTAGATGTTTCGGTTTATTTGAAGGTTTTTACCCGGTGTAGAAATTCCTCTTCAGTGAAACTTTACAGTCGATGTTGGAGTAGCTCGGAAAACATCCGAGCAAAAAGCATCATAGCAAAAAAACAGCTCGGAACTGAGATGTGAGTTATTATTTTTCATTCAAGTTTCTTTAGCATGAGAGGGTCAATGTATGTGTAAAAAGTACTTAATTACAATTTAAACAATTTTCTAATTTATTTATTTTTTCTAAATATAAACTGGTTTTTATATCATAAAACTGTACCCATTCGCAGATTTTAAAAGCAACTCTATGAAATAATTGTGCTTTTGTTATTTCGCTTTGTAAATGGTAATGTTCGTGGCTCCATCAGTCTTTTTGCAATAATAGCACTTAAAGCTAAGCCTTTTTACAAATTGAAACGCCTTTAAAAGGAATTAGCAAGGCCTTTTAAAACTTCGCGATCCAAAATAGCTGAATAGGAATTGACAAAGTGAAGTGTTCAACATCAATATGCAAAAATACCGACTTCATGTTTGTCACCTGCTGCAAGTTTCAAGTGTATTTAATAACAAAATTCTTAACAGTTTTTCTAGCTTCGAGCTTGTCGAAACGATTTATGGGGAAGTTTTCAATAAGTTGGATGATGGAATCGAGGAAAAGATGTAAATTATTTTGCGCATATTTGTCAGGGAAGTTTTCGAAGTTCTCAAACAAAACTCATAGAGCTTTCCTGTGGATTAGGGAAGTTTTTGTTAAGATTTGCAAGGCAACTAGATCGTTTTAACGTTCGACAACTTCCACATCTACTTCACAGTATTCTTTAGTGAAGCGAACAAATCCTTATTAATTTTAATGCATTTTAAACTTAAGCTATTTTACTATTGAAAGGATTAGAGTGGAAAATTAAACTGCACAACAAAATAGTCGTTAGGCGGCCAAATTTTCTCTAATTTTGGTTCTGAATAACTTTTGATTACTGGGAGCGAGAAGAAGAAATCAAACTGTGCGCTTTGGTTATTTCTGTTTGAAGCTATTTATATTCCCACTCTGTTAGTCAGAAAGTGTTTTTGAAGAAATGTTGTGCTACAGCTAAAGTTCCTACAGGGTGGAAAATGAAACAATGCAAAATTTATTTTATAAATATGTATATAAATTTATGAAAATTTGTTGAAAAATTGTTTTCGGATTCAAAACAAATAGATAGGCAAGATAGACCTCGTAGCTCGAAACGGTTTTTAATTTTTTTGCGTAGGTATATTTTTTATCCACAGGGTGATCTCATAAAACTCAAACGTTTGGTCTGGCACTAATAACGTTTTTTTAATAGTTTTTACAATATGGAGCTTAGAGCTTTGAACGTAAAACTTCCTGATCGACTTAAGACGAAAATTCTACATATATACAAGTTGGCATCATTAAACGGATTGATTGAAAGTGAAGTTCACTTTAGTTGAAGGTCTGCCAGAATCCGTAACTTTAGGGGCAGTTCTGATTTGGGTCACTTTTAATGAATCCTGTAAATTGAAATTTTATCTTCAGTCGACTATGAAGTTTTCGAGTTTCTCGTTATGTTTTTTCGACTAATCCCCTATAGGCCAAGTTGGGCAACTAAGTCGTAATTACATTAACTATATAAACGGTTTAGATGTTTATCCTAACAAGCAGGAATTCAGACAGGATATTAAAAATACCGTGGCGACAGGAAGATATATCGCAGGAAGGAAAGAAGGATTATCGGCTTATCACAAGAATATGAATGATTGAAGCTACTAGATTAAATAGTAATAAAAAATCCGCAGCAGCATTTTATTCGGAATTAAAGAAAAAATAAAGGTAATGTGTGTTCTAATGTATTTCCTTTGGTTAATCATGAAATATACATATATTTCCATCTTTCCCCGAACATTACTAAAAATGATAATCAGTCCATTATACAAGAGTTGACCTCGCACTAGGTTTCCTGTATATACATTATTTATAATATTAACGCATAAAATGAACTAAATAAAGATAAATTTATGATATTTTGGAAAAAATTAATATCGAAAAATCTAGACGTGATAAAAAAATTGACCTTCGGGAACAGATTCAGCGTATCAAAATATTTATATTTATGACACAATTTTTTGAAGGAGGATTTTGTTGCAGACCAGTGATACTGAAACTGGCCAGTTCTGCTTGTAGTTCCGCAAGTTTGTTACACTTTTGCTGGTAATTTATCTTTACAACATAACTTGGGACAACTGCGTATATGCAGTGGCAAAACATGTGACTCGTTTATTTTTTTTTGCTTAGGGTGACTGTGTAATTTTGAAAGCCATAAGAATCGTAATATTACAACAGAAAAAGGCTCCCGGGCATCCAAATTTGCTTTACGTTCAAGTAACTATTTTAATTACTAATAGACAAGTTCCAGTAAAACTGAGTTGATTAGGGTCTGTTGATCAAACATGCAAAATGAGCTTTGCATAACTATTTAGCAACAGCAACGGATACGTTTTCCTAAGGGCTCCTCATTGCTTTAGTTTTTAATGGATTTGTTTGCTGTAAATATTGATTTATCCACATAAAAACATGTACTGAATGCAAATACAAGCAGCTAATAATTAACTCAACTGCACAAGCTTTTGGCAATATCTTACGAATAGTCTGGATTGGAAAGGGGATAAATAATACAGATAAAGTAGATTACGGCAGCATTTAATCAGTGAAAGCGGTGAACGTTTATTTAGCAAACCTAGGCGATGACTGTCGTACATAATGTGTATTCTAATTAGAACAGCAAAGTAAACATGTAGCAAGTTAATATGTATCCAGATCGATACTAAACTATTTGCAAAGCCAACGATTTATTTGAGCGGGATTCAACAAAATACGTAATGTTTTGCTGGATATTGTATTTCCAATAAATAGATAAATCCTTGCTATCCAGATTAAAGCAAAAATCAGAGTCCGACCATGGAAAGTGTTTCACTTAACTCGTGCTGAAATCGCATTTGATGAGTTGCTTGTAAAAGAAGGATTCAAACTTTTGTAGAAATCAGAATCTTTTTTAAAATGTATTTAGACGCTTAATGGAATACGTACTTTAGAACACTTTCCATGTAAATGGATTTTAAAGTTATTTTCTAAGAGAACAATAGGGAATTTTTCTGAGATTGTGTTCATTGAAAAGAACCGAACATATTTCAGTAGCGTGAGTGACCAAGTCCGAGGCCATTGATCTTTCACTTCGATCCATGAGACTTTCAAACTGGATTTTTTTTTCTGACCTTGTAAGCTATAGCGGTTTCAATACTTAAATTGGATGATTTTCTAGCAAAAAAGCCTATGTTTATGACAAAATATAATGCTTGGTTTGATAACGTTTCCTTGTAATGTTTCATTTTAATGAAAACAGACTTGCAATCTCATAAAGTTAATTCTTCTTTTGAAAGTTCTAAAGTGGAGACCCTAATGTCCCCAAATGTGCCCAAATAAATTTTACGGCACGAATCATCAATCTTAGTGAAACTTTCCTCTTAAAGCCAGGCATAATGATTCCTAGCGTCATTGTACTGATCTCTTTCTTCTTTACTAACCTCTTGGACACTGCATGTTTCTCCCTTTGGTGCTGTTTCCTTAGTTATAAGTTGTAGTTACATTAATATAATTTGTTTGGTGCCATCTATATGTTTATATGTATAATTACATATTTTAAAGGTCATCTGGTGCGTGCTCCTTTGCCACAGCCGATATTTCCGTTTTCCCTAATCTGCAGCTTCTCTTGTGTTCCATGATATTGGTGTTGACATTGCTCATCATCTTTTTTCTGTTTGTCTCTCTTCATCTCTTTTTTCCTGGCTGATCTAAAGGTCTAATTAATTCTTTTGTTCGTTTCGAAGAGGGTTTGATGCTTTTAAAACTTATCTTCCAATCCTGTTCGTCTCGGTTAAGCAAGACAAGCGGAATACCGGTTATTAACGGATTTATTTTGGGATGCATGTTTACCGCGTTTGAGATTCACATGTTTCACTACTCTCGATTTTTCGTCTTTGATTTTTGTAACCAAAAGAAACTAACCGATATTTCCAAATGTCGAAGTTTTCCTTCAAGTTCACCGATATAGTAAATCCTTCCAGCTCTCCCAATCAAAGTTTGGGGACGCATATCTTTTTCCGTTGTAAATGGGTTTCAACTTTTTGTTCAAGTAGCAATCGGTGCGATCGATGTGTAAACATGTAAACCTGTAAATAGTATGCGCCAGTTTCCTATTAGGTACCCTTAGAACAAGAACGTACAAATAGGACAAGCTCCGATTCTTCTCAGATTTTATGGTAAACCAAGGTTCAATGTTAGGTGGTTATGTAGTTTAAGTCTCAACAACGTGTAATAAAAAATGGACACAGAAGATAACGTCTTGGACTGTTAGTTCATCGTTTAGGATAATGTTCACTAAAGATGCGAGTGAAACATCAGGAAACAATTTCACCAATACACAGCTTATAAGCTTCAAAAGTTTTCAACCGGGCTTTTGATTGACCATGCCATATAAAACTTGAAGGAACCCAACACATAATTTATTTTGCGCTTAGTTATTGTATCAAGTTTCGTAGCATTCGAATTTTTTTCAATTTATTTACTTCGGATATTTTTTTACGGCGCAACATTTAAAGTTGAAATGGATTAAAAAGTTCGACTATTAAACAAATGTCAGCGGTTACCCGTTTAAACTAGCGATCAAATAATTATTACGTTTCAATACATTCCAATAACCGGGTATTTTTTATTTTACTGTGACAGTTTAACCCGCAATAAATGTGAAATTAAAAATTTAATTGATAAACGTTTTCCATGAAAACAACACGTTTTTAATAACTTTTTAAATTTAGTGATTCTTTAGCAGATCGACAATTTTCCAGGAGGGCAAATATTTCAGCATAACGCATTGCTTTAGATTATATGTGTTTTAATTTTCGATACTCAATTTGAGAATCAAGATGACTAAAGGAAAATATTAAACCAAAAGAATTTTCTTGATCAATGTAAACAGACCAATTTAATGAAAAATTGCACTTGTAAGATCAAAAATATTTTTGATATCAACCATTTGAGTTTGTGGCGGTTGCAACGAGCTCGCAGCGCTCGCGAGTCGCATATTTTTTGCATTATAAATTTTTTAATTAGTTCCTAACTATCAGGCAGCAGATTTCTAGAAGTGCTAGGCGACAAATAAATTGACAAAATATTTATAAAACTCGATTTCGTCTTTTTTTCCTAATAAAATATAACTACAGAAAGGATTTCTTGTTTTCCCAATAACTGCAACAATTATATTTGTATGATGCAGTTAACCTAAACTAATTTTTTTCCGAATATTCTCAGTGGTGAAGTATTGAAGCAGCGCTAATTATTAGGTTTCCACTATTACTGGATCCATTTGTGCATTTACATTTAAGTGAAAGTTAGTTTTATTAAAATCATAGTCGATAAATAATAGCCCGTTGATATTTATTTGAGCAATTTAATATATTCATGTAATTGCAGTTGAATCGGTTAATCAGGATGGAAAGTTTTGGCTGTACATTTTCATAGCTATTATTTGGTACAACCAACATAGTTTCCAGGCATTAAAATATTTTTATGTTGTTGTATTTGCTCAGTCAAATTGTTCTCATCATAGCAATTTTGTTTGTTTTAAATTAATCACTTGTGCCGCGATACGCATACCATCCGGAGATTAGCGGTTCTCATGGATTTTGAAAACAGTCGAAGATAAATTGATGGCTGTCATAAAGAGTGAGTTGGGATCATCAAGACTAATTTTCCGAGATCAGGGATAATTTTACGCTGTAGTTGATCCAACGCCAGGAAAGAGATTGATCCCTTTGTTGTCGGGATGAGAATAAAATTAATCCAGCCAATAATGCTGTGCGAAACAGACATAATAAATGTTTGATGGGTCAGTCGGATGGTTTATAGTTATGTTTGCTGTCATAATGTGTCCTTTGGATAGATCATATATTACTCTGTACAACTTTTAGTTCGCAGTAAAGTTAAATAACTCTGTTATGAGGTTTCAAATTGGAAACTTACATTGTAATGGATATACTGTTTTGTAATAAATTCTATGTACAAAAGGCGTACGTCTGCGTCAATTAATAATTAAGTATTAAATAAAGACAAATTTCTAGAAGACTTACGGCTGAAATACATGATACATGAGCCTAAGTTCCAGCTTTAAATTCTATCTATGATCGATGGGAGAAAATTAAACATAGTCAACGTTTTCTGAACATTTTGAATACATAGTTTTGAATCCGAAGATTCTACTAAATCATGAAGGCCAAAAGTAAAATTAATTTCATTATTAACTATTGCGGAAACTCTTCTCGTGCTGACGACTAAACCATACGTACATAAAAAGATAAATAATAAATAAACCTTTCCAAGATCACAAATTTAGGAATAGACTTTGCATAATGAATTTTTTTGAGTTAAAATTATAACCACCCTATGAATGCCTCATTCATAATGCGAGGATCATGTTTTTATTATTCCCATTCAGTATCTGATTATTCATTTAATGCTTTTGGGCTTTGTCCTTTCAAAACTTTTGAACTGTTGCCCGAAAGGGCGACTTACTAAACATGGAAAACAAGTCGCTCCAAGGTATTGTGAACTTCTTAGCAGTCTAAACCGTCTTTGAGGTCGAGTTTTGTCTTCTGTAGCAAAGGACTAAGAGGACGGAAGGTTAAAAAACAATTTAACTTTGAATGCATGATTACTTGTTCCACAATGGTTTTGAGGAAAATCATTGAGAAGTCGAAAATAGTTAACTGTTCGAGGACTTAATGTTGGTTACATTACTTTTATGTTCCAGTAATTTGCAGATATTGCATTTTAAATCTGGAGCAAGTGAAATTGACTAAACAATTTAGTTTTTCCATATTATTTTCTCGATGAAAGTTTGAATGTGATTGATTTATCAATAAGATCTATCTTTGTAAGTTCCTTGTGCATCTCGATAAAGATAAAAGATGTTTCTATTTAATGAGTCTAGTTAAGAATCTGGTTGCAATTATATATTCAATTTGATTCCCAGGTAGAATTGGAACACAACTTAAATTTTCCTCCCTAACAGATACAGTAATTATACGCATTTAAACGAGCAAACTTAGCAATAAATTGGTCATAGTTTATGAGTTGTTTAGTCTTAGTTTGAAAATAGGAAGCAATCAAACCGGAAAGTAATGTTTAAATGAAAATGCTAAATATACACAATACCAAAAAATACATTTCATATTATGCCTATATACGTAAGTTATATTTATTGTACAGTTGTATTGTTAATACTTTGCTATATATGGCGCAAAAAGTTAGCTTTAAATTTGCAAATAATTATTTTACTTAATTATATTTCAGCCATATTTTCTACATATAAAAACTATAACTATAGATGAGTATATACAAATGAAAATTTCAACAAAAATATATTTAAAATTATTTCAACTGAACCTTATCAGTCAACTGAACCTTTGCTCGAATAAATGCCTGATAATGGAATATTTAGATCGTTCAAACATTTGCAGATAAACATCATTATTTTTCTTTAAAAAAGCCGTGCTTTTGATTGAATTGAATTTTAGATTTCATAATACTACATTTTTTCAATTAAATATAATATTAAATGCCATTGCTGGTTTAAACAGAGTAAGAGCGTTTAAAACAATTTCTTTTAGACTCTGGCAATGTAATTTTATACGTTCTCCTACACTGCCATTAAAGCTGCCCGATTAATTATCGAGTTTCATCCTTTCAAAAGCTTTTCACCCTAATGGACATTTTTCTGTTTTTGAGCAAAACGACGTAGAAGCTGATAACAATGTAATCAATTAAATTAAACAAATGTTAGTGTACATTTTCTAATTTCAGAGTGGTCTGCAGTATAGAACCGCTCAAGAAAGCCATTGTTATAATATGTAGAAAAAAAAGCTCATTAATTTGGACAAACTTGGAATATGATTTTTTCATATCGAAGTACTTCAATTATGTTTATTTGCAGAAAACTTTTCGCCATCTATTCAGGCGGTATCAGTAAATATTTTGGACCAGAATTTTAAAATCAAGCACGTCTTAGTTTTTAAGAAAAACGACAAATAATATTTCGCAAAAGAGAATTTAAAAGAAAATTCTAATTAGTGTTTGTTTAAAGCTCAGTTCTTGCATTCAGAGTAGTTCAGTTTCAGATATTGTTTATTAACAATGCTGGATCCTGTGTTGTCTCTTAAAAATTGAATTGTTTTTTAACAATCTTCTCAACCTAAGGAAATAAATTTCATCTGTAATTTTTGGGATTCGACCGAAAGAAGTTTTCTAAGCTCGATCAGCCATTAGCGTCACGTTTGGAAGGATCGTATATTAAACGCATTATCAACTTCAACAAAACATCTCATAAACACGTTTAAACTTCAAAAACAAATTTACGTTTTTCATTCGTCGTTCGCTGTGTTTGCACTGCGCTTACATTTCCACTCTAGTTTTACTTTAGCGGAAAAAGTTTTCTTTGCATAAGTGAATACACACCCTTCAGCAAAATTTATAAGTTTGCTTTTGCGAGCTTAGGCATCCAAGTTGTAAATCAAATTAATATACTCTGGATATGCATGACCTATTTTAAAAACACTGCAATTATTTCAAATATAACTTACAGTTTTGAAACATACAGGACAGGTTCTGCTGGTACTGAAGTGTATTTTTTAGAAAATGTTTTATATATTGACTTAAAGTGAATAATTTATATATTAAAGCTCTGTTACGATTCATATATGGTGCAAATTAAAAATGACCATAAATTTCTTCATAACAAGGTTGACTTACGTTGAAGATTTTTTTTCAAAATAGCGTTTTTGAAATAAAGTCGGATACGCTGTAGCTAAATACAAAAACCTTCATTACTTTATTTCCTTTTTTATATATTTTCGGCGTTGAAGGGAATTCAAAATTTATCCGTTGTTTCTGTCTCTAGAAGACACTCTTGTCTGAGAGTATTTAAAGGCAATAAAAAAAGCATGTTACTGTTCGAAGTGTAAATTTGTCACTCTATTCAGTTGTTAAAAATTCAATCTTCAACAATTCAATTTTCCGATAAAGTTCCCAAGGAAATAACAGCAAGACCTGCACTTCAATGCGTACTATAATTGCATAAATTCTATAACTTAAATGTACAATTTATCCCGGAAATGTTTAATTTCACTCAATAACCTCACTTCACAACATCCGTTTTCATAGCTTATCAGCATGTTTGCATTTCACATTGTAGCTGTATGTTGAAACACAGTTGTCTGGTTATTCGAACGGTAGAGCATTTTTGAAGCAATTAGTTGATCAGGATTTTATAGAAAACTTACAGAGGAAGGTACCTTTTCAGGAAACCTTTAATGGTCTTATATACCCAATGTATTGATTAAACGGAATACGGTTTTAATTGTGGATTATTGGCACAGCATTTAGTCAGTCACGTTCACTTTTTTGAACAACTTTTACGTTCCCAGAAAAATAAACATATTTTTCATAAAAAAACACATCTTGTTTTCCTCGTCCATTATGTCTAAGATTTGATCGATTTAGAGTTTACGCAAGAAACGTAAACCATATGCCTATATCATGGGTTTGACATTGCTATACGTTAAAGGTTTGAAGAGCAAGGTAGAAGAACTATCCACTAATATGCAGAACCTTGCTATGGTGTTCTTTAGCGATTATTATGCTCGAAAAATTAAATCAAAATTTTAAAGGATACTTTCCGTACCCTGAAATTAAGCTCTTCTGACTGAAATTCTGACCATTTACTAGCCGTATATTTTATAAATACATCATGTTTAAAGATGTATGAGTTATAACTATTATATTCCATATAATTATATAGAATAGTATCCCATTCGCTTAAAAGCTGCATTGGTTTTCAGTGCATTAACTGTTTAGATTTACACGCAACTTACCTCAAAATACTTATCACATTACCGCATGCTTCTCGCTTGAGTAACGTACATCGCAGTTGCTACTTGAAAATATCATTCGTATGGCACTCAAAAAACTTTTTATTTCTGTTGACGCGACAAACATTTACCGAATGTTAATTAAACTTGAAGGCCAATTTCTTAACTCTCATGTCATTTACTTAAAAGTTATATCGATTAATGCGATACTTGTAAGGTAATTTGCCGTTGGATGTAATTGGACGTTTCATACATAGGAGAATAAAAATCCTTTGAATACAATTTTATATTTATCTGATATTATACTTCACATTAATTTCCTAACTACACCCTGTGATAGCGTTCAGCTCCTCAGGACAATAGATTTCTTCGAATTCTACATCTGGGTTATCTTCTCCAAGCCAGTTGAATCTCCATTGACATCCTGGTTGCAAAATTTCGGGCAATTCGTCACACTCCTATAGTCAAACCTGATTAATATGGTCATATTATTCACTCCTATGTTCTTACCTCCAATGAGGAGACGCCACCAAACTCCTCTCCCCAGCCTCCAAGAGGCGAGTCGAATTCGTTCCAACATCCGAAAGTAGCTGGTCCAACCCCACCTCCGGGAATTGCAATATCAAAGTGGTTTTGTGACAAAGGTCCTCCAGTATTGGTAATCTGGGCAATCAGTTGTTTTCCAAGAATTTCCCCTTGGAATTTCAAGAGTAAACAGGAACAACATTTGGAGTTGTCGTCTCCTCCTATTAACACATTGGGTGTTTATTTTTGATAAAACTTGAAATGAAGCGCTACCTTTGAATGAAGCAGCAACAAAACCGTAACTGACCGTCTCATTGTAGACCCATGGAGTTTGGTCCACGCACATGTAAGACGCACTAGAAGAGTTCAAGTAGCAACCAGTTTCCTGCTCAATGTCAATGGTAGTTAAACCATCCTTGGCGCAAGATCTTACAGGGACGGTTTTACCACTTTCTCCAAGGTTTTCCTGCCAGGCACAGCTGGGTTTGCAACAGTCCCAGTAACGGGTTGTTATTCCACTTCCACTTACACCATTCGGCACTGGGACGATTTCTGGTTCCCCATTAGCAACAGCAGTCACTGAAAAGAGGAAGTAAACGTGAATATTTATCCCCAAAACCGCTTCCAATTTATTGACAGAACCCTGCATTAAATGCCTTTTCTAATTGCGTACGTAAACCAGCTTTTGCCTGAATTGATTTATAATGGATGAGAAAAATACTTACAGGCCAAAATAATCACAACTGCTGGATTCATGTTTCCTACAAACAGCTTTTCGGAAATAATTGTCTATAAGTGTGCTGTTTTTCTGACCGATTTCAATTTAAAGGTTCAGACTCTGAAGTGCTCCTTAAGATAGCCAAGTTGCTCGGAGTATCAATTCTCCTGTTTATAAATTGTTGAATATTTAATAGATTTCGATATTATATCAGCTTTGAGATTATTACAACGCCAATTGGATTGAAGTGGAGAACGGGAGATGATCTGGGAGGCAGGAAAAGTATATAGCTCTTGTAAATTTGACGACTTTGTGCAAGCAACTCAAACATGGCCAACAAGGCCATGTTTTGTCTATTTGCAAAACCGACATCATCAGCTAGCAGCAAACTACATGAGATATATTGATTTTCGATTTGTTTCAGCATTGGTTGTGCGGTTTATTACCAGACGATTCATTGGAGAATACGATCCGACACTCGAAAAAAACTACAGTTTCCATACTGTTATCGACAACGACATGGTATACTTCGAAATTTTGGACACCGCAGGACAAACAGCAGTAAGCACTGTGTTTTTTACTACTTTTTTTCCAAGTTTGTTTCCGAGTTTTAGCGCGAAAGCTGGGCAACTAGAGCTCAACTGAAAAGTAAAATTTTGGCTCTGTAAATTTATTCTCAGCTGATTAGAGTAACGAATTTATAGTTCCGGCAGTAAATTAATTTTCTTTTCATGGATAATTAGTCAAATAATTAGCGCATATTTCCCTTGATGTATAACTTTTGAAGAAAGTCTCGCTTAGGTAATAGTTTGATTAAGGCTACTTCTCTAGCCTTCTGACAACAATTATAAGATTAAACAATGTATGCTGATTGTAGAAGTTTTGTAAAAGCTAACAAACTCGGAACCTATTGTTTTCAAATTGCATTAAAAATTTTCTTTTAATGAGGAATTTGTTATCACCTCATTTTTCACGGAGTGTTTTGAATTATTGCATTTTAATGCTACTAATAAATGCAGTTTACCATGTAATTTCATGCAGCAACTGGCGATAACTTGCAAATTTACAAAGAACACTTTATGTTTTATGACAAATGCAGAAGTAAAATCTTATTAGTTCCTTTAAAAATATTATAGGTAGCTGTATAACTTATAACGAATATTCTACAAAACTTGTAACAGGAATTCAAAATAAAAGTCGTTTGATTTTACGCATTAACGCATGATTTAGTTGACATGTCCATACACTAGTAACATCTATTAGCTTTTTGTAATTATATTTTGAAAACATTTTTCAAAATGGAATTAGCAATTGCAGGTGTTATAGCAGGCGGCTATTAAAATCACAGAAAAGTATTGAGACGCGTTTCTATCGGTCCGGCATATGCAAAAAACACCTATTTAAAGAAACGTCCATAAATATCTTGAAATCGGCTACAGGATTTTAATAGTTTAACTTATTAATTTATAGAAAATCGATCTTCAGTTATTTTAAACAGCAAATTATTTAAAATATTTTGTTCTTATTGATAAAATTTAACAGCATGTCTAGGAATAAAACTACTGTATTATTTATTAGAAACCTTAATGGTACGTTATTGAGTAAATTTTATTTTACTTTTATGGATATTTATAACAGTGCGCCCTATTTGAATTTAGCAAATTACGACCTTGCAACTGATTTATGTATATTATACGGCCATGAATATGAAATCCTAATTTTGATGATCCAACGAAACTGCATCTTTTAGTGCTTTCAAGATACTTTTGATTTCAAAGTTGAAAATAAATGTTGGGAACTACGACGATAAAAATGGTTACTTGCCTTTACACTATGAAATGACAAATGTCGGAAAAACCATAAGTTTTACTTTTTTTGTTGATATAAAACACCATCAAATGTATAATAATTAACTAAATTACAAGCTATACAGTGTTTGCTTTTTAAACATTTGTAATTTGCTTTTGGATTTGTTACATGTTTAGTGTGTCCACTTTTCATGTACGTCTTCGGCTGAACAAAATAATTCGTTGGCATTCTTCTATACTAAAGCGTAAATTATTCTGAATCCGTTTTGCCAAATAAGAGAACTCTCAATTATTCTCACTTCATCTCTTTCACAAGAAAAGCTATTGTGTTGTGATATATTGGGATAATTAAAGAATTATTTTTAGTTTTAATTTGTATGACTTGTATGCCGTGGCGAGAAAATATTTCATTATGTGTAGTACCATTCAGTAAAATGCACCATTGAAACGTCGAAACAAAACGCAGTAATTTTTCACGCTGCCCCCGTTAAAATTGTTTCATATTTTCAAATGTCTGGCTACAAGCTGAATGTAGGTCACCTTAAACATTGTAACAATTTAAAGCAGTAAAATGTCCCTCCAGGGATTTATATGAGCTTTAATAAACGCTGCTTTAAGGTGCTTCTCATAACTTTTAAATTAAGTAAAACTTTTTTTGTTTCTCCAAGCTTTAAAATCGTTGTTTCAATGCTTCAATCATAGCTCTTATAACTCTTTAAAGGATTTTTTGCTATTATTTTTTGCTCCCTTGAAACATAACGGCTGCAATATGTCCACTATTTCTTTTTGTATTAGTTTCAAGAAAATTAGGTACATAAGTTCTCTTTTATTTGCTCCAAAGTAATTTTGCTGTCACAGAGCTAAGAAAGTTTCTTTCAGTTTTGACATGGTCTCACGCTTGATTTATATCTACATTGTTTTTATGTAAACCAGGTACTTGTTGGCAATTTATATAAAAAAATAATATTCAACAGGCAAATAATTTTCTGCGGTGAATAATCGATAAACGTTTAATCTACTAAGGGTTAAAATCGGTTAAAAAATCTACAAAATTTTAAAGATAATACTGCTATAATGCATATGAATAACTGTTCTCTAGTTTATAATCTGTTTAGTTGATTGGTTTCGAACAATTTTCGTTATTTACTTAAAATTTGCAAGTCGTTTAGATTTAACTCTTTTGGGAATTACTTAAATTAATCAGGAAGTAGTAACACGGGTTCAAAGTGCATCAGCTTTAAGTTTTAAATTAGAAAAGCACAATTTAATTGAATTGCGTACTTCGATTTTTTTTTATATAGTATACTGTTTCCTCAATGGAATATTTTTCCAATATGCACTAGTACTAATTTTCCAGTCAATGGGAGTCTTTGCCAATAATCACAAATATGTATAACCTACATATTACGTAGCGTTTTTGATTGAGATTACTTTGTCTGAAATATTTGCCAGAAATATAAAAAAATGTCCTTTCCTTTCTGAATAGCTTTTCAATTGATTGAGAAGGAATGATAGAAAACGCCTTGATCATCGTGATCTATTCTACTTAAAAAGTTGAACATACTATTTAATTTCACTTGGTAACTCCGGATGCATTTTATACAGGTTCCAAAGAAAAAGAGGTCCATAGAATTTTGTGTAAATTCTATTATGAAATTGTCAGCGCTTATTTTGGCAGTTGGCAGTGTCGGAAATTAGGATGTTAAAGTAGTATTTTTGTTTTGTTTTTTTGTCATTATTCTGAGGCTTTCTGGGTGAGAAACGTTGCTTTTTAAATCACCAATAAAATGTTAAATTTGTTTTAGAAAGCGCTACTTGCGACCAGTTTTGTGAATATCTAGATTAATATATTTTCAGCTTGTTCAGTCTATATCAACTTTAGTTCAATACCTAAGAGAAGTAACTTTTTACACAAATAAACTTAGGAGATATTCTTGCTTCATATCAATATTATGGTCGGGTTTTTCAGAAACGGGTTTAACAAGCGTTGGTCTTAAATAAAATGCAAACATTAGAAGCTACTCAAATCCGCTTGCGCTAGTATCTAACGCTTTTTCTCATAAATAAAATATAATATTTTCCTCTGTAGAAGCAGGTAAATAAATACTCAGTGTATGAAATTAAGTAAATGCTTTGAATATTGTGTGACAATCACATTCATCACACAATCACAAACAGTGACTAAATTTTAAAAATCTGCACAATTGCTTAGACTAAAACGTGATCTTTCTCTCCGAAAAGTAATAATGGCGCCCCAGAAAACATTCCTAATGAGCAGAAAGAAAAAATAATTGTAAGAGGTAGGTACTGAACATCCAGCTACAAGTACCGATAAAGTAGTCTTAATACTAAAATTAAAATCAAATCCTGGGTTCTTCAGTCATTTATTGTTCATTTATCAATTTAAAAAAACGTTTCGGTGTTTTCCATCATCATCAGTTTTAATGTGTAGCGTTGTTGCTACTTTGTTGTTACTACTAAAAGTAGCAACAACGCTACACATTAAAACTGATGATGGTGGAAAACACCGAAACGTCTTTTTAAATTGATAAATGAACAATAAATGACTGAAGAACCCAGGATTTGATTTTAATTTTGGAATTGAAACACAGTCAGGAAAGTACATACAAAGTCTTAATACTGCAACAATCAGTTTGGAATTTCTGCAAAATGACAAAAGTCTTGTTTGTCGATAATTGACGATGGACTTATTTGTAGGACTCGGTGGATTTCCATGTTGTGAAAGCAAGACACTTCCAACATGAAATCAATTACTTAATAATAAGGGCCGTGTTATTGGCAATTCTTTTCTTGATATGCCCAGATATTTTCAGAAAAATATCAAAAAAACGAATTAAAATTAGGGTTTTGGATTTCGGAAAAGATCAACTTTCGCATTCAGTTTCTGGATTTCTCATTGCTAGTGAATCGCTCTGTATTTTAATTTAATTATATCCGAACTCATAGTTTTTACACGTAGAATTATTTACTACACGTGGGATTTAATTTTCGAACCTAAACACGTACCGTTGAAGAAAAAGGGGGTTTCGAAATTTAAAAAGGCATAAGGTATGAGCTGGTATAAAAGTCAAACCCTACTCATGCGGGCCCAAGTAAAATATGCCGTTTTGTATGAAATTGCAATCTTCCATAGAAAAATATGTATCTTATTTGGCCAGTGTCGGTGACAATATTTAAAACGCCTTTCCGAATGTCGGGCAAAATTCACATTTATGGTAAAAAGGGTAAATTTATATTTATAACATAAGCGCTGTGCGACTATACAATTAAGTGACCTAAACATTTCACAACGTTTCTATCTGTATTTTCTAATGGTACTGTTTCGCAAAACATGTGTACTGTTTGCTAAAAAAATATGATGAGATTAAAAAAATGTATTTGATAGTTTCTCCACATAATCTAATTTATTTTGATATATGTACTTACCTGAAGCGACTGCTTGAGAAGATAAAATTTTTAAGTGTCGTGATTTTATGGAAAAGTCTGGTTAAAAAATGTAAATTTTTTATTTTTTGCCTGATAAATGCAGTAAGTATATTCAATTTTTTGTGGCACTAACAACGGAACATGTCCGATTTCTTGACACATTCTTAATTAGAGTTAGGTTTTTTATTTTAATTGATTATTTGGAGTAAGTTCTTTCGACGAATGTAAATGGTTGGATAAAGTTGTCCTGCTATTTGAAAAATTCAAGTCCTTTGCAATGCTTTTATACGTCCAATCGTAAACACTTAATCGTCACTTCATAAAACTGTTTGCAAATAATAGGTATACTAATTTATTCAGTTGCCGAACGATTCACTTTTCGGTAGAGTGATTTAAAAAATAATGACTTTTAAATAACAACATCAGAACACCGTAACTCTTTCAGCGATCTTGCAGCCGTGGCTTATTATTATAATAAAAAGCTCTCAAGTGGAACGCATTTTTATTTAATTTAGGGAAACCAACTAAAATTATGTAAATTAAGCGGAAAACATAGCAAGCAGGTCCAGGGATAAATATAAAGAGTCAGCTTTGCTACATTTTTTCGCAAACGTGTTAATTAATTTGCCGAGACCGTAATTTTCCTACTTATAACGGTGCTTAAGTTGCAAACTTTCTCTTCACCAACTAATTAAGACCTTCGCAGATGTAGCCCATATATTTGAGCCCCTTTATCTCGGTTAAATGTTAATTTGCTGAAAGCTAACACCCTTCTTCTAGAGTAACACTCCTCTAAACATGATCTTATTTTTTGAACTTTCTGATTATTTATATATTTCACAAATTTATTTTTTTGTCAAATTGAAATCGTGCTGGTCAAATTTGGCCGTGTTCAGAAAATGATGTTTGATCCTTTTCACGATTTTGCGTAAAACGATGGGAACGTGTTAGAAGAGCAGGATGTAGAAAATGGTTCTAGAACATTCGACCTGACAAACGAATCGTGCAGCAATTAAAATGCCTCGTCAATTAATGCATTTCTAAATTATGTAGTTTTAATAAGTTATGTATAAACGGTAGTTTAAGTTTGGCTGCAGAAAATAAAAGAAAATTTGAAACTTTTGCAGCTTAACTGCAAGTGTTCGTTTCGTAAACGTTAACCGTAAAACACCGACACTTAACTCCGGAATAAAACATGATCACCTGTCCTTTTGGAGCATTTTAAAATTGCATTAAACATACCAAAAAAAATTACACTAAATGCCACTCAGCCCGATTGATAGAACTTAGGCCTCGTATGGAAAATCAATTATACTTCCGAAAAATACTTAAATATTAATCCATAGGCCAATTACCGGTCGCTCTTCTTGCTCCTGCTTATACCACACTTTGAGATCGAGAAATACCCGAGATGATCGCATCTTGTACGGGAAATTTTGAAAAAACTGCTGAAGCGTTGTTCATTTACTTACTTCTACTTACGCCAAACAAAACTTTGCTGAATAAGTGCAAATTAAACAATTAAATAACTCGGAATGTCCATCATTAGTTAATTAAGATGAGTCCGTATGGTGTGCTTCAAGCCGTGTCTTTGGCAACAATGACCAACCCAGCTCTTTCTAAAGGTTGCGAAACTT
Organism: Dendroctonus ponderosae; assembly: GCF_020466585.1. NCBI lineage: Eukaryota > Metazoa > Arthropoda > Insecta > Coleoptera > Curculionidae > Dendroctonus > Dendroctonus ponderosae. The sequence goes on from NW_026018916.1 coordinate 8,533,914, forward strand.
AGTGGATTAAACAACAAATTTATCTCTTATACCTATATTTAGAATAGCCTAGACAAATAAACAGCAATCGGACACCACCGTCAATCTATCATATGTATTTCTAAAACTGTATCAATTCTTTATCTATGAGGACTCGTTAATAACACAAAGTTATTAGTGATTGTGCTCGCAGTAGAGTGGACTGCCTGGCGGTTGTCGTAATTATTAATTGTGTTTGTTCATTTACTAAAATTAATGTATGATAAAAAACCGAAAATGTACATTCCTACGAGGTACAGTTGATAAATGGCCAACATCACATGTACCAATTATTAATTAAGTATAATTAAATATTGGTATTACTCAATACATGTAATGATAAAACACAAAGCATTTAATTCGATTGCCAGCAATAATCATTAACCTACATTTTGCTAATTCGTCAATTACGATTTCAATAGATTAACATACTTAAATGAGACGAAATTATTGCCGATTTTCTAAAAGCACTAGTTCCATTTCAGTCACTGAAAGAACCTACAATTCAATTTCTTAATTGAGATATTTTATAGTATTTTAAAAAAATCCACTATATCTACCCAATTGTATTCGTTTTACCAATTTAAATATTGCTTTTTTTATTTCAGGAAACCGAATTTATAGGCCTCGAAGCAAACATTCGCTGGGCTGAAGCCTTCATTCTCATGTATTCCGTTACCGATAAATGCTCCTTTGACGAATGCTATCGACTGAAATTCTTAATAAACTACAACAAACGAAAAAAACGACTGGGAAGCACCAAAGACCCTATAGATGTGCCAGTACTTTTAGTAGGCAACAAAAATGACCAAGTAAGTGAATATTCCGTAAAAAGTGTACGCCTTCAATTAGATTTTAACTGGGTTTCAAAGGGATGCTTTTCAAAGAGAATTGTAACTTTCAAAGAGGAATGAAATGCAAATGTTATATACACGATAAACTTGCAAACGATATTAAAAATGATTAAAACTTTTTTGTATAAATTGCTTTACATAAAGCCTGGGAAAAGAGTTACTCCAGAATACTGAATTTTATTTCACTCGTGCGTAAAGTTAACTAAGTCTGTTGGTTTAGTGTCTAGATATTAATAATGTGCACTTATTTATTTGAACTGAGAACCATTAGCTCAGTTGTCTGTAAGAGACCTCGCAGTTATCGCAACGAAAATGTATTCGGACGAATACAAAAACGATGCAAAATAAAATAAAATTATTAATAAATTTTTGTATTATACGTTTCTGGTTATAATTATTTCCGGCGTAATAGTTAACGTAATTTAATTTGCATTTGGTTTTTAAACCATAAAGAACATTTGAATAATCATCAATTGTTAATAATTACCTTCATTATATTCACATTCGATCAAATTCTAAAAAAAGTGTTGCTTAATATGCTTAATATATTGTCATTTAAGTAAACTACACTTTATTCCATTTGAAAATTGGTATGAATAATAGTTTCAAAAAAAGTTTCGCCCCTATAGGTGTACCAGTACTTTTAGTAGGCAACAAAAATTATCACGTAAGTGATTATCTCCACAAAGTTATACGATTTTAATTAGCTCTGCTTAAAATATTCCTTTCAACGGAAAGGCTAGAAGCAAATCAAATTAAATTAATTCGAAAAATAATCACACACATGATAAACTTGCAAACGTTATGAAAAACGATCTAAACTGCTTCGCTAAAATGCTTTACCTGGGAAAAGCGTTGTTTCAAGAACAGTGAATTTTACTTCACTCGTGCATAAACTTAATTAAGTTTGTTAGTTTATTATCCCAATACTAATAATATGTACTTACATTTGGGCTGATGTTCATTAGCTCATTTTTCGGTAAAAGAGCTCTGAATTATAATAAAGAAAATTTATTCAGAACAACACAAAAATCAATGAAAAATAAAAAACAAATATTAATACAATTTTGAAAAATTATATTTGTAACTATAGTTATTGCCGGTGGTGTAATCCAGGGAATGTAATTTGAATTTGTGTTTGTAAACTATAAATAAATTTGAATAATCATCGTTTATTAATAACTAGCTCCAATAATAATTTAAATTCCATCAAATTCTAAAAAAAATTGTAGCAGAATTTGCTCGATATATTATCATTGAATTAAAATACAGTTAATTTCATTTAGCAATAAATAGATGGACTACAATGTTTATAGACACAGTTCTATGCATTACCGTTTCATTTGAAGCCAAAGAGAATCCTTTCGAAACTGCGCCTTTTAGTAAATATCTGTTTCTTAGATTTGTCTTATCCTAAAAAAATAATTAAGTCCCAGCATGCAAGTTTATGAACTTTTTAGATAAAACAATGATCGAGAAAAGAAAATCTTAACAAGGAGGCACATTTTTAAAAGGATTTTTTTATTTCGGTTTGAACTAAAACGGGAAAAAACATGATTCGTTGTTTTCTTTATTATGTTGGAAGGAAAATAACGAATTAATATGTCTCAAGCATGAAAAATGCAAGCGAGATAATTCAACATGCTTCTGGTTCGCAGTTTTTTTTGGAACTGAGTGTTTTTGTACGCTTTTAAGGTGGAAAACATAATTTTCTAACTTAAGCAATAAGCGTTACCTCAACTTGGGTTTAAAACTTCTGTTTAAAAATTTTCCGTAAACGAGCTTCAGACAAATACGCTCTGATTCATAATGTATTATGTGATTAAATCAATTATTGAAATAGTTGACATCGACAAATTGGTTGCCAAAGTTATCTAATACAAAGAAGTCAAATCAAATATGGAAACCAGTCTAAATAAAGCAGAGTTTACCTGTAAATTGAGACCAAAAGGAAATATAAAGATCCATCGAGTGTGAGTAAAATTCAACTTCCAATTTGATGGAAGTAAATATAGAAATTCGCTATATTGAAAATTCAGTGAGCAGAATACACTTTCTAATTAAGAATCAACATGAATATAAAAATAACTAAATATATTGAAGTTTTTGTTATTTTATTTATTTAGATCATAGGTTTATAAAATACAGTTGTAACTGATGGACTATGGATTCACTACGAGTCCGATTTTTTGAACTTTCAAATAAAAGAACCGAAAGAACATGGAAAGATAATCAGGTCTGAAATTTCCTCTTCGTATTGTATGTTACGGTCCACACGTGTTTCTAATTCTATATTCCAGGAGAATTTTTCGGGACCCTACATAAAGTTAAGCTTATAAAATAAACTTTCTTGGCCGTTTTTTTTTGTACACTGAAAATACGAACTATTCCCTCTGCGCTGTATTTGGTTATTCTAAGTAGAAATAACTGTTTGTATTAATCGACATTAATAGGCATATCTCTTTCATTTGAAAACGCGTGTCTTATGCAGGAAATTTTTATGAACGAATATCTTATATTTTGTTTAGTGCAAGGACATATTCAAGTATTTGTAAAATAATAGACATATTTGATTTTTAAGTATTCTCAAATTTTAACGGTTTCGCGCGTCTCGTTTTTTGTTATCAATGAAGTTTGAAAAATGCTCTTTTATGCACTTAATAGAGCTGATGAAAAATCGTTCCCGCACCTTTTTCTTCTGATGTTTTCAAACCGCGAGTCAGAGCAGAATTAAATTTCGCCATTATTTTTAATACGTAAATCATTTATCGTTAAAGAATTATATCAATATGCTTCATTTTCTAATGTTTCAGATAGAGGAACGAATGGTATCACTTGAAGATGGCCAGAAGCGAAGTAAGGAAATTGGCTGTGTATGTTTCCATGAAATCTCTGTTAGGGAAAGCATTGACCAGGTAGGCAAATTTAAATATTAATCGGATGGCTTATTTGGTATGATTTCAATTTCGGGTAGTGAATTGGGAATTACATTGGTCGGGCGTCACTACATGAAAGGAAATTATTCTAAGGGTAAAGTGGCTGAATTCGAGCATCAGATTTCTAATTCAGCACTACGGCAATAATATATTGGGGAGAATGTGCAATTATTTACGCCTGATGGAGATTTCAGATCATTTAAACCTCAATTATTTCTACACTGTTTAATTTACTTTAAATGTTGTGTCTGATGTCTCACAATGCTGTGTTAAATGTTAATGACTGAATTCAGAAAATATAATATTGTTTTACGCAAAAACTATGAATGCTGCAAGATTTTACAAAGAGCACAAAATTGTGAATAAATGATTAGTGCATCAAGAAAAAAAATTAGTTGCTTCCATTCACCAAATAAAAAGTTCTGGTAGTGTTCGTACCACGGCACTCAATAATTCAGCACTAGTCCAAAACGGATTTAACTCGTTTGTTTCATCAAAATATGAGTTTACATAAGAACAAATTCACAGCGAGTTTCAACAAAATACCATCGTACCATTCTCATGCTGTATATTTTTGTTCAATTCGATTTCTTTTAAACACGTAAGAATATCCGGAAATATATATTGGGTTTAAATAAATTTCCTGTTATTTTTTTAATGCTTTTTAAATTACAAACGCAGGCGTAAAGGGTGGATCATCTGTAGAACTGTGAATCCTTTATAATGAATGAGCATTCAATAAAGTATTTACAGAAAACATTTTTCTATCATTTGCTTTCATATTCATGCTGTTTCAACTCTATATAATTTGGTCTAATACCGTACTCTTATGATATTGCTTACTTATCGGAAACATGTCTACATAATATATCGTCGCGCTTTGTATAAACAGTTTTTGCATCAATCCGGCTTTAAACTGGAGCTGAGAAGTGGATTATTTCAGCCATGATTATGTGGAAACTCCATTATAAGGATAACGTAAACTTCTTTATCTAAGCTTTCTCCTTTATGACTACAACAGATAGTTATCTATTATTCTATATATATAAAATTCTCGTATCACAGTTTTAGTTACCATACTCCTCCGAAACGGCTTGACCAATTTTGATGAAATTTTGTATGTATATTCAGTAGGTCTGAGAATAGGTTGTTATCTATTTTTTATACCCCTAAGTGATATGGGTGCTGATTCAATAAATTTAAAATACATTTTTTTTTAAATCTCAAGTGGCCAAACCGCCCACTCGAGATGAAAAAAAACCCTAGGAAAAATTTATATGGCAATACAACGTTTGCCGGGTCAGCAAGTACTTCTCTATAAAAGGACTCGTTTGATTTATAAGATAACTTATAGGAAATATGAAATATCAAAGGATGGGCCCGGATTTTTACGTCAGCTAAAATAGGGCTGAATCTTAAAATACGTAAATGCGATTATAATGCGGTAAAAGAGTAATGTAAAAAATAATGCAACATACGTTTAGAGAAAAACAAAATTATAATTTCAAAGATAAATTTGAAATAAAAATATTCAACTGCACTTTAATGCACTATAAAACTACTTTAAACATGTTTTTGTAGGCAACCATTCGTCTGCATTAAATCGAGAATGACAGTGGAACTTGAGCAGGCCAATATTAAAAGCATTTCAAGCAGAAGTATTAAATATGACAGATATTTTGCATTTATCACTCTATATTATATTTAAGCAAATTTAAATTTAATTTGAAAAGCGCTCTGATTAATTTGATTGTCGCGTTTCCTGCTGATGAAACTACAGGAAATGATGCATTAAGCTGCATTTTAACGGACTTCATCACAAGTTAAATTGCAAATCTATTTATCTTCTTTTAATAGTTTAAATTCAAGCAAGTTGTCATTTATTTGGAAATGTTCATCAACTTGACTCTAATTTAACAGTAGGTAAATTGAATTTGAACAAATTTCTTTCCGACGCGAAAGGCGAAATTATAATTTCTTGGCGAGTGAGAAGAAATTTGTATTTGCTATATTTATTAAGTGGATATTTTAAATTGATTTTTATCCAATCTACATACTTTAGCAATGGAATGCTCGTTTCTGCTACTTTTCTTTGGAAGTTGGAAGCGTGCTGACTGCTGACTAATAAGGCGTACATTGGAAAACTAAACTTTTCATGTCACTGTTTCGTTAAACTATACTTGATAAATTTAATTAACTTCTTTATGTTTTCACTTTAATGGTTCTTAAACTTACAAAGTATGCTTAACTGTTGAAATATGTTTTTTAAGTGGGGTCAATATTGGCACATTGTACTGATTTATTAGGGGTGTCTATATTGGCAAATTGTAGTAATTTATTAGGGGTATACAGGCAAAGAGTAGAAGATCACGCGATTGGGCTAATTGAAACTACTTTCAGAAAAAGTCAATTGATAAACATAATAATATGAATAATAATTCAAGACCACCTCTTTCGTGCTTACTTTATTAACTTTTATTAATAGTTGTTAGATTTAATTCTCTTGTATGCAACTGCAAATAAGTCAAGTTAACATAATTTAAAATATTTATAAATATATATTGAAAAATGAAAAAGTATAAGAAACTTCCTTCTTATTTTTCTAGTGTGATTAATATTGCCTGAAATACAACTTAAAAATTATGTGCTTTAAATGGTGAAGCACTTTAAAACAATGAATTAAAAGCAATATTAACTATTTTAAATATTCATTAGTAAGGACCGTTTACTAAAAGTGGAAAAGCATCTTTCAAATATTTATAATATTTTAATCTGGTTGAAAGAAAAGCTGGCAACATTTCATATTCTTTCCGAAACTCGAATCGGTAAATTTTAGAAAATCAAACTTTAAACGTGTTTGATATTATTATCTGGAATAAATATATAACTTTCTGCGGGAGGGCTAGAAATTAGAAGGCTTGACAAACAATAAATAATTGAAAAATAAGTTACAATAAAAAGTATCCATGGATTTACTACTGGTGCAGTCATTTGCAAAAGCATTTGCAAACAGAATTGAGATTCTGTGCTTCTAATAAATCAATATCTATATACTTGTAATGGAAGATAACAATTTGAACTATTATGTTAACTAATTCGAAGCTTTAGTGCGGACTTGGGTTCAAGTTAACAGGAAATTTAAGCTAGTTACAGGCGTTCACTCCACATTCACTTCATCCCACATCGGTGCTTAAGTCAAATTTTCCAGAGTTAAATCTGAAAATTCAAGGGTATATTGATCTTTGGTTGAGATGGCTGTATATGTCGGTAGCATATTAAAATTTATCACATCGGAAGAACGTTCTTATCGTCTGGGCGTAAAGTACATTTGACGATTTAAATAAATAATTTACCAATAGAGGCCAATAGAAGAATAGCAGCAAATCGCCTAAGAAGCAAAGCTGCAAATGTTTTAACTGCGTTTTAGCAACGAGAACAATAATATATATGTATTACATTTTACAATCTGTAAAATAACTTAAACTATATCTTATCTATTCAAATGTTTACTGCTCTTTATCTCAACAAAAGTACAAAAATCTTAAGTGCTACATTGAGAGCCATTTAAAAATTTGCTTATTTTACTAAGTAGTGGTTAAGTTGGTTAAGTTGAACAAAACTATTGAAGTTTTATAAGAGGAAAAATATTTTTGTTACTTTTGCGTCAGTTTAGTCAATAGTAGTAATATTTTCTTGCATGTGCAATAGTAAGGTTAGACCCTAGACCCAAAAAAGCGTTGTCCCAGTTATCCCAACAAGTGTAGATAATTTATAATTAGAAGGACTGCAAAATGAAGAAGATATTGCTGAACAAGCCGACAAAAAATAAATTTCTGAATGCAATGATTAAAATATTGCGATAGCGTATCAATTTTATCAAAGAATTGTAATTCTGAAGTATTATATAATAACTGTACCACACCTGTAGCAGTCGCATTGAAACCACCAAGAATATTTTTAATTTATTTCTCTTGGCGGATCTCTTGCGGACAATTGTTTTTTTTCTTTTGCAAAAACTTTGCCGTTTTTTATTATTCTAACTCGCGGAGCCTAGTAAGACTCCCTGTATATTACAAAATATAAATTTTGTTTGCAAAGCATTTTCGCTTAATACATGTTTGACTCCATAATGCTGTTTCCGAACGTGTGCAGTATAGCTGTTATCAAGATCCAAGTTCTACAGCCTTGCATACATTTTTCTGTTAAACTTATCTGGTACGAGCTAAATAAATTTAAACTTGCCAGTGTAAACAAATCTTTTCTATGACAAAACGAACTGCCTCTATTCAGATTTAAATCCATGAATCTAAAATTGAAGCCTAATATAACATGTGCGAACTAACAGTGGCAATATATGCGATATTATACACTTATCGTCACCAGTTCTGTGGCTTTAATGGATAATGGATACAAATAAAACCTATTTCATATTTCCGACGTCTCAAGAAAGAAGCCTGAAAACTGAAATTTCTGATAGTGAAATTTATTGGGCTTCTGGATCTGCTATCGAGCTAAAGTGGAACTGCAAATAATCCGATGCGAAGTGGATCCGAGTGGTCGACATAAGTGCACTAGAATATTAAATTTTCTGCAGTCTGCAAATGGACAGAATGTCGAGAGCCGTTCATTAATTTCTTCCCGAAAAAATTTACCGATATGCTTAATTGATCAAACCGGAATTTCATCAAGCAAAATTGGACAATTATTATTACATCTAAAACTTTGCAAAGAGTTCGAATATAGGTATGTTTTAATAAAGTAAAATCAAATCTGATTTACGCAGATTGCACAAATTGGTTTCCTAAATTTAAAATTCAATGAGCCACATTTCGTGTATTTTGATAAGTTTTATGACCGAGTCTCGATGAGTTTAAGTCTCGTCTCGGATAAGTCAAAAATAGACCATTATCAATGTAAATACAGTTAGACGTGGAAGCCAAATATTCCCACTATAGCAGGCAATATTTTTCTTCCAGAAAGTAAATTCAGCTATTTAAATTCGGCTTTTTTAAGGGCGATGGAACTAAAAATACAAATTTTGCTGAATACAATTAGATTTAAAGTAATGCATCTTTTGTTGGTTCTGCATTTAGGAAGCATAAAATAGCAGGATCCTATTGAACAAAATTGAATTTTAATTAATTGTCACGTTTGGTGGCTGCGCCCTTTTTATATATTTTCCTACTTCATAATAGTAGTAATATTTTTTAGCACAACTACAGTTTTTATTTTAAATTTTATAATTTTTTTCTCTTGTTCCAGACGTTACACATTTTAGTGTATTTTTAATCAACAATAATTGGCGTTGGTCTACAAATAATGAGAAATTTCTTAATTATCTGTTAAAATTAGATTTAACTTCTGTTAAGTTTGCTTCTCTAGCTTCTGATGTCTTTTCGGATATATAAATTGGTGTATAATATTTCTTCAGTCGCTTTTCCGTCAAACTAAAGCCTGTACTACACAAGAAACCGTCAAATATAAACTCATTTACCTAATGATTACACTTTTAAATTGTCTCTTATAATGTGTTTTATTTATTTTCAGGTAATGAATGTATTTCGAGATACTTGCCGATTCTGGAGAGTGATGAATAAAAACCCCAGCAAACTGAGACGTTCCTGTAGTGACAAAGACCCGGAAAGTCCAGAGTGTGCTCGAATTTTGTGTTCCAGTGTTGTTTCTCCCAGTAGTCTGACGCCGTATAATGGACGAACAACAGGGATTTTAGGTATAAATTTAGAAAAAAATCGATTAAACCTAACCCGGATATCACTAGGCCGCAGATGGACAGAAGTTGAATTGGAGGAAGAAGACGAATCGCAAGCTCTTCAAATTACAGCCAGCCCTAGTGAGTCGCTACCGTTCAGAGCACGGGCTTCTACCGATGGACATCTTCAACATAAGCCCTGGAAATGGAGGTAAAGACAAAACTATTTTTTGCTGGAAAATCGTCTACGATCTGGTGCTGGTAAATTATTAATATTTTTTACCTATCAATGGTACTTTTTTTTTTATTTGAAAATATGTTTTAACTGCATAGACGTAAGAGCAAGTTAAACCAGCTGAAAGACAACTGTCTGAAACTATGAAAGATACTTTAAAGCTCCATGTAAAAAGTTATAAGATACATCGAAGGAAGTCCTACATTTAAGTAGATAGTGAATAACCCGAAAAATTACACGCATTGTTAATGGCAGAAATAAAATGGGCCAAATTTAGTTAACTAGATGTAAAGGAGGGCGAGCACATAGTCAGGAATAAGCCGTATTGACGAGAGGCGTGGAATTGAAAAAAATCATTTTAAAATTCAGTATGGGTGTTGGAAAATCGCTGAAACTCTCATCTTTGATTATTGGCTGTTGGCCAGCTTGATTGCTGAATGGACAAGGGTTCTTTGTACGTGCCTGCTTCGTGCAAGCCTGTTTGCTCTATAGCAGAAGTCATTCTTGATCTGGTTGATCTGAATCAGAAGGTTTTTCTAATAATCTCAAGATGAACTAAATAAAGGTATGACTAAAACTAGGACATATTCTTTACTTATGAATTATGCAGAAATAGCAGAGAAGCAAAGCTTGTTTAAAGTTTTGCTGCAAGGCCAAAATACTACTACCATTTCCAAAATTTCTCTTTTTTGCAACACAATTAAACTATGGAAATTTAAATAAAAATTGCTCATAATAAAAAATGTTGACTTTCACAGTTCAATTTATTTGCGGTTACCTTCATACTCATGAATTTACTACCAGAAAAATTGCCGCTAAAAAATAAGCGTCTACGTATTGTCCAAGTAAACCAGTTTGTTCCAACGGTCTACGGATTCCTCCTTTCACCGCGTATTCACTGTGAATAAAGTGAGCAATGGGCATCCTTTTACGACATTTTCTATGTCCGAAGATAATTGAATGTTGTTAGTGAAAAAGTTCCAAAAGATTCATACTTTCATAACATCATCAAAAGGCCCGTGCGTCATTATTGGGTTAAAAGATCTGATTTGATTTTTATTAAGAAATAATCCTTCCGGCTTCTTTGCTATTGATCTCAAAGTTATTAAAATAATGCTTCTTGAAATTTAGCGAGAATGTCAAGATATATTTTAATGAAACTTGCTGTGAATTTGTTTTATGTAAGACTCATATTTTGACGAAGCTACCGAGTTCAACCGCATTGACCAAGTGAGGAATCTGTGAGGTTTGGTAGAAAAACTACCAGACCGTTTTATTTGGTTCCTGGAATTAACTAATTTGTTTTGAGTCGGAGAATTGATATGTTTTGATATTTTTGGCATCTTCTTGCTATCCTGCAGCCTTAACCGTTTTTGTGCAAAGATCTTTTTTCTGTTTCCTTCTATTTAAATATTTCAGACATTAACGGAAAATTTCGAGGTAGAGGATAACGTTTTTTTTACAATAAATCAATTGTAAAGCGTTTTATAATTATTATCAGACCGATGTGGTGAAAGTCTTAAGCCAGTCATCCATTGGAAGCGTTTTCGTCCGAATTGCGTTCCTGCCTTCTAATGAAAAGAAGCGTACACATGATGTGTTCTTACACATCCGCCGTAAGTGCCATTAAAATCCATCTTAACAATTTCCTAATATTGCAAAACATTTATTTTAAGTTTCCGGAATGTGAACAATGAGTTAATGTCTACAATCGTTAAATGGCAAGAAATTTTATTTTTGGCTTTTTTGAAATTTTTTGAAAAAATATAAAAGTTGTAGGATTTTACAACGGCATAAAAATCTAAAAATGTAGACTAATGCACCAAGATAAAAAATGTGTTGATTCCAGAACCAAATAAAATTTCTGATAGTTTTTGTACCAAGATACTTGAGAATTTACCACTTGTCTAAAGCGGATGAACTCGTTGCTCCATTTAGATATGATTCTTACATAAGAATAAGTTACGTCAGATTTTGGTCTTTTGAGCCCAAAAACGTTGCAGTTCCTTTTTGATTATGCGCTTAACACCTTGTGTTATTAATATCTTTATGTTAAGAATATTAAACATATTGACCGAAGAATTAAATATTTTAATAAGGTGATTTAACAAAACAGAATCAGCTGAAATTTAAACTTGGCTATAGTGACACTAATAAAATTAATAATTAAACATTATTCATAACACGAACTTAATATGTTGTCGCAATTAGAATAAATCTTTTCAAATTTGTACCAATTGTCAGTGCTGCACATTAATTTTATGATACCAGAAATAATATGAAATGAGTGCTGCTGTAAATTGCAATCAAAATGAGTGTTTAATATATCTTGAACGCAAGCAAAAACAAACTTAATTACATCGAATGGTGATTCGCTTAAATCGTTTAACTAGTGTCAACATAAACCATAAATTAATCTTCCCAAACTGAAAGTTTGTAACCATTTCGGGATTGCTTAAAAAGCTAGAATAATTTATCATTAACAGCGGTGATCCGAATTGATTGTGTCGTGTATCTACATAAATTTGAAATGCTATATTTTCCACGATTCTATGAATATAATAAATCCATAATGTATTGAATGAATAATGAATGTTGTAATAATCTTATTATGGGGCCATTTCGAATTGAAAATAGTCTATCAGTATGTTATGGTTTTATAGGTATCGACCCAGCAGTTCGGCGAATTCCGCCGAAACAGTTCCATTCTTCAATGCCGACAGAAGGATGAGCATATCTATGAAAGGAAACAACGCTAGTTATTAAAGTCCATGTTTGAATACATTATTTTTTCATAGGCCTAAACTTTGCTTGTAAAAGAGTTGAAAAATCTTGATGTGCAGTAATCACTGTGGAGATTAAGCAAAAAATGTAAAATGAAAACTTAAAGAAAATTATCAAAATACCAAATTGCATGTTGAACCATTTAATGTATTGTGTCCTGATAATATCAATAATGTTAAGCATTTATACTTGTCTCGGAGCTTCTTCTCTATGTATGTACATGTTTGTGAAAATGTTAATATTAAATGAGAAAAATGTGAATTAATCTGGGAAAGTTGGTTTTTCCAGGAAACACTATTGTGGTAAAATACTATTATTTAAATAAAACAGGATACTTTCAAATAGCTCATAAATGTGCAATATTGTACTAATGAGCTAGTAATATCAGTCAGTAAATTTCTGAATTCTTCAGATTAACATCGGCAAAACCTTTTACAAATATTAGATATCCTGTAATCTTTCATACTTTAAAAATGGGGAAATACTATACGTTTTTATACCAGTAAGTACATATTAAGTAATTTAATTAATTAAGACCAATGTTTAAGGCGTATAACAATGTATGAGTACAAATATATCAATTTTATAATAACATCCTAATATTATTTAATCTATTTGAAGTGAATTTTTCAGGAAAATTAGCCCAGATAATCAGGGAAAAATAATAACGATTTACTTTTCCGCTCCATGCAGTGTGTGCAAATATCTTTAGTCGGATACCTAGATACAGGTAAGGATAAAGAGCTTATTGGAAAACATGTGCAACCTCAGAGAACAACCAAGGAAAAATCCATAACATTTAAATATAAACCCAAATTTCTAATTTTGATTGTGCATGTATTGTGCAAAGAGTATCTAAAATATTAATTTCTGCATTAGAGCTCTTGGGTTTAATGCAGTTTAATAGCCAACTCCCTGCTAAAACATGCCATCTAAAATGTCATTAAAATTTAAAGTGATCAATTTCTGTATGGTAGATTAATATGAAGGAATAGAAACAAACATTTTATACACTTATCAAATTAATCAGGAAACATTAACCTGATGCACTTTCAATTTTAAGGAATAAATGTCTTTTTAAGTTTACAAAGGGGTTTTAGTTTGAAATTTATAACGACAAACTTCTTTTCGATTTTTTATTCCTCGTTATTTCGATTTCTCCATAAACCCGCTCTACGCCATAATTGTTGTTCACCATCGGAAATATCCGAAATTTTCAATTGATGTATAATAGCTCTAAATTTGGACTTGTAACAACTAAAACTTGCAGAATTGACCGTATACAAAATTTCATAATCAGCAAAAAAAAATAAATCTGAAAGTTTACAGAAACGGTTTATAAACTCAAGTCTATTAACATTAAATTTGTTGCTTAAATTTTAACATTGTCGTTCTCTGGTTATAAGTAAGTTCTGGTGTGTAGAGCGTCATCTTTCGGAAAACATGAATGTTTTCCATTATCGATTAGTACGTTCAGGAAACGTTTCCAACACTAAGGAAAATGAATGTTTTCAGAAGCAGATTTTCCTTGCAGATTCTCAGTACAGAAATGCATTATATTGATTAGAAATTTACACGTAGTACAATCTTTGAGTGAAAGATGGCTGAACAAAGTGTGATAGTTACGGAAAAAATACTTTTGGACATTCATATTACGTTTAAGAATGTAAAAATATTAAGGTAAACGTAACTCGCAGTAACTAGCTTAAAAAAAAGGGTTTTTATTTAAAAAAACTTGTCCTCTCAGGTGTAGAGTAATGTTGAAAGGGAGAGCCGCTTTAAATGCACGAAATGTCTAGCAAAAGTGGCTGCTCCAAAACTTATTTTGATATTAACACTTTTTAAGTATTGTTAAATTCAATTTCGGATAAATCAGTTTGCAAACGAAAAAAAAGTTTACGATAAGATAAGTTTTTAATCAATTTTTCAATATTCATAATTCAATTTTTATTTGGAAACGCGATTTTTTTCGTACCAAATTTACTACCATTAGCTTTTTTTAAATACATAATTTGTATTTTTTTGCAGATGGTCCGTACACGTTGGCCACAATTGATGAGTGTATTTTAAATCAACATTTTATTGGTAGGTGTCACTTTGTTACCTGATTTTAGGGATTTTTCTTCTCATACATGGTAAAAACTCTTCTAAATTAAAACCCTGCATAACGCACAAAGACGTTTAAAATAATTTTCATTTTGTCTAATAATGGGTCCGAATAATGTTAAGTTTCATTATACAATTACAATTTTATTAATGTTATATTGTTGTAGCTCGTTTAGCTTTTTTTAAATACATAATTTGTATTTTTTTGCAGATTGTCCGTGCACGTTGGCCACAATTGATGAGTGTATTTTAAATCAACATTTTATTGGTAGGTTTCACTTTGGTATCTGATTTTAGGGTTTTTTCTTATCATACATGGTAAAAACTCTTCTAAATTAACACCCTGCATAACGCACAAATGCGTTTAAAATAATTTTCATTTTGCCTAATAATGGGTCCGGATAATGTTAGGTTTCATTATATAATTACAATTTTATTAATGTTATATTGTTTTAGCTAGTTGTCGAGTTCTCCACATCATCTCTACAACAAAAAAGGAATCAATCGTGCGGCGAAGGACCACGAAAGCGCAGAGAAAATGCATTTGTTAACAGATACAAGTAATAGTTGATTGTGATTATATGCCCAGTAAAATAAATATATTTAAATTTTTATTGTTTTTTATTATTCTGTAAAAACCCAGCGAGTTAATGTAACTATTTTCGACTAATGTCCATTTGGCTAATGATATTATCTTTCTGGCTTATTTCCTGGATTTTCTAGATTCAAATTCCACGTTTGTTGGGTTCCTCACCAAACAGTTTTAGCGTTTCGTTGGTCGCGATTACTGTCTATTTTTGTTTCTGGCAATTTCTTCTCGCTACCTCCTTTGATATCCTGCTCTCCTGATGCAAACCGGATTGCAGTCAAAACACAAATTAGTTCTAGCATTACATTAGTTGCGATTTGCGTATATTTCTTCTTATGGTTTCCTAGTAGCTACCTTCACCAGTATTCTGCTCTCCTGATCCAAGTGAGATTTTCGTCCAGGCACAAAATTTTGCTATTAATGTCGATTTATTGCCCTGATTTTTCCTTGTTGCTACCTCCTTCAATATTCTGTTCTCCTGATGCAAATTAAATTTTAGTCAAGACACACAAATTAGCAAAAGTACATTTTAGTAAAGGCATGCAAAGTACTTTTAGCGTTCCGTTATTTGCGATTATTGTCTATTTTTGCTTATGGTAACTTCTTCTTGCCACCTCCTTTGATATCCTGTTCTCCTGATGCAAACCGGTTTTCAGTCAAAACACACAATTTAGTCTAGCGTTACGTTAGTTGCGATTTGTGCTACCTCCTTCAGTATTCTGTTCTCCTGATGCAAATTAGAGTTTAGTCAAGACACAAAAATTAGCAAAAGTACATTTTAGTAAAGGCATGCAAAGTGCTTTTATCGTTCTATTATTTGCCATTATTGTCTATTTTTGCTTCTGATAATTTCTTGTCGCCACCTCCTTTGATATCCTGTTCTCCTGATGCAAACCGGTTTTCAGTCAAAACACACAATTTAGTTCTAGCGTTACGTTAGTTGCGATTCGTGTCTATTTCTTCTCCTGGTTGCCCTTGTAGCTACCTTCATCAGTATTCTGCTCTCCTGGTCCAAGTTAAATTTTCGCCCAGACACAAAATAGTTCTAGCGTTACGTTATTTGCTATTAATGTCGGTTTATTGCCACGATTTTTCCTTGTTGCCAGCTCCTTCAGTATTCTGCTCTCCTGATGCAAATTAGATTTTAGTCAAGACACACAAATTAGGAAAGTAAATTTTAGTAAAGGCATGCAAAGAACTTTTATCGTTCTGTTATTTGCCATTATTGTCTATTTTTGTTTCTGATAATTTTTTGTCGCCACCTCCTTTGATGTCCTGTTCTCCTGATGCAAATTAGATTTTAGTCAAGGCACACAAATTAGCAAAAGTACATTTTAGTAAAGGCATGCAAAGTACTTTTAGTGTTCCGCTATTTGCGATTATTGTCTATTTTTGGTTATGGTAACTTCTTCTTGCCACCTCCTTTGATATCCTGTTCTCCTGATGCAATCCGGTTTTCAGTCAAAACACACAAATTAGTTCTAGCGTTATGTTAATTGCGATTTGTGTCTATTTCTTCTCCTGGTTTTCCTTGTAGCTACCTTCATCAGTATTCTGCTCTCCTGGTCCAAGTTAAATTTTCGCCCAGACACAAAATAGTTCTAGCGTTACGTTATTTGCTATTATTAATGTCGATTTATTTCCCTGATTTTTCCTTGTTGTTACCTCCTTCAGTATTCTGCTCTCCTGATGCAAATTCGATTTTAGTCAAGACACACACATTAGTAAGTAAACTTTGGTAAAGGTTCCGTTATTTGCTATTATTGTCTATTTTTGCTCCCGATAATTTCTTGTCGCTACCTCCTTTGATATCTTGCACATCGGCAAATTATTTTGAAAGTCTGAACACATACAAAGAGCAATAACAGTTTACGTTGAAATTACACTTTCTGTTGTCGACCTCCTTTCATTTGTAGCTTGAGCTTCATTTGTAGGGGATTTGATAAAAACCCAAACAAGCTGAATTTTCCAGTGGAATGGAATTTCCTCGGTTGATATTGTAGTATGTTTGTTTCCGCAGTACTGAACAATGGACCTTTTTGATCTGTCTTAGAGATACGAGCATATAATAAATTGTAAATTGTAGTTTTAGTAAGAAGTTTTTAAACACCTTATGCCTTTATTACAAAACATATGCGAACTTGCTACCAAGTCCCAAAATAAAAAAAAATGAATGCAAGGTATAAGGCAAAACAATATATTTACCAAAATAACAAGGTGCAAGAAGAGTTTATTGAGCACCTCGAATATTGTCAAGCGGTAGATTGCAAACATTTTGAATATATAATTTGATTGTTGCTCTGTTTTTCGAAAAAATTCCGTCCTTTTCAGGACTATAGAATTTTAAACAAAATCGTATTTATGAATTATTGGTAGGTCCAATTTCTCGTTAATTCGAATACAATGGAAAATTCAAACCTGAGGTCCTTATATGAAAAAAATAAGTTGAATGTCTTCTGGGACTATCCTCTATAAATAAATTAAGCGTAACAAAATGCATTCACCAGGAAAAACAGACCCATTTTCGGACATTTATCCAAAAAACACCGCCTGCTGAATCTTAAACGAATCTAAATCAATATCTAAATATTATTGCCTAAAAAGTGAGTCCCAGAGAGTAACTTCTTCTGGGAGTAGTAAAAGAACATACGTGATTCCAGGAGCAATCCTCTGAAACTCAATGTATGAACGTTTTCACTTTGATTATAGGCTAATTTAGAGCGCTGCGTTTTTAAATAATGTATTGATCAGAATTACTAACAAAAGTTTCTTCACACGTCTTTGATCTAAAATTTTTGACAATTTAATCAAAATGTACGGAAAACTGTACATGTAAATTTGAAATGGAAAATTAACGGATGTTTCTCTTATTTTGTATTCATCAAACGCAATTTTCAAAATTTATATACACACACGTTACAAAAGGAATTTTTACACATTGCTGTTGGATAAAAATTAAATATTAATTTGGACTATACATTTGATGGTGATCTGCAACACTATTCATCAAAATCATGTTAATTCTGAACTATGGAACTGAATTGTACGCAATGATGCCGTTCAAATATTCTGATTGCCGCAATTCTGTTACAAAAAGAGCGCTATTTGCAACACTCATTTATAAGGAAAGATCCAGAGGCGATTTAGACAAAAATATAAAAGCCTTGAAACAACCGCTTCTAGATATTTACTTGATGCTTCGATCTGCATTCCACCATTAAACGATGCAATTGTTTAACTAATATCATCATCCATCAAACGTTTAAAAATTTTTGTAAGAATCAAAATGTAATCTGCACAATTTTTGCCCATTTCATGGACATCGAATTAGGTAATTAAATAATCAACCAGGTATTAAAAATTAATTTATAAGAAACCTCTGTAGGATTTTAAATCATGGAATGCCATGTTTTTGAGCTGAGAACGTAAACAAGTTTGAAGCAATTGATCAAAACTTCTTCATTCGTTGCTTCTGTTTCCCCAGGCTTCCCATTTACATTCATTTCAACTAATTTAAAATTTCCACCTGAAAATTTAATTTGTGGCATTCCAGCAGATTTAAATACATTTTCGCTTTCAGCTGCATTTGTTCTACCTACACAACTAGGGAAAAAGTGATGAATTCTTGAACAGCCATTAATTATGACTACGATGAATTTCGTTTATTAACGCATAACAAAAGTCGGCCCATGCCTCCCCCAATCAACCCATCCTTCAATGCGACCTTGGGAATACGTGGGTGCAACTCTGGACCGCCCCCAAATTCCCGCCCAGCCAATGAGCCACGTGTCACCTGTGACGTCACGGGCTCTGGATCGATATCCAGAGTCCCGAAAGCTTAGTTCTTGTATAACCGTCGCGAAGCATTAATACTGTACTGGACTTTTAGCGACTGGTGTATGTTCGATGTGGATGTCACGCTCTAAGGCAGATGTTGTCGTTAAGATTTAGAACAAGGAATAGTCCCTCGCAGAAAACCTCCCTTAGGTGGGGTGACTGCTGTCCTGCTGACCAACTTCTGGATCTCCTCACGTAGGTGATCTTCTAGGGAGGTTCCGTTATCGCTAATCGCATATATATTTTTGGTAAGACTTTCTTTAGTTGTGGACACTTTGCTGTGCATGGAAACCAATGAAAGATGGTTCACATCGATAACACGATGTATTGGAAATTGAGGTAGCGTGACTTAGTTACGCCATTTTGATTGTCTTCAAGGCTAATTTTTTATCGATATTTCGGACGAATGCTCGAGGTCCAATTCAATCAAGGTACCTTGAAAGGTGCAGTTTGGACTCAAAATAATATTTCTTTGAGGTAGTGTAGAAGTTAATCTGAGGAACAAGGTTTTCGTTCACCTACAGTGTGGAACATAATTAGATTTGTTCTGCACTGGATTGCAAAAATCAAACAAAATGTGATATTGGTTAATAAACCAAAGACGAAAAATTTCACCAAAATATAGTGTGTCATTGCACACATGTCTCTACAAGACATAGAAGAAAACTGATCTCCTATTTTGATTTCTTCGACTATACTTTGTATTGCAAAATGTTAACACCTTTTGTGCATTTCATCTATATTTTACGAATTGAATCAAAACCAAAATGTCGCGAAAACCTAGTGTTGGATCAGAACTGTATTATGTCGTTTCTGTAACGGTAGAAGAGTTTTATGTTTCCTAACAATTTATATAAAAAAAACTTACCTCTTAATTTGATTTCTTCGACTTTGGATTTAAAACAGTGACATTAGTTGTGCAGTTTATCGATATTCTACCCATTGAACCAAAAACAAAAACCACCAAAACATGTAATTTTCCAACGCAAGTATTATACAGTGTATAAGCATAAAAGAACTTTATGTTTCTATACTACGAGATATTTTGGATTTAAAAACTTTACATTTTTATGAAAATATTTTTTTGTATTTTCAAGACAGCAAAGACCTAAATGAATGTAATGATCACCAATTATGAGTTTGTATGAATTTTAAAATCTGATGATGGCGCTGCTGTCTCGCCGAATCGTAACGAAATAAACGATATACAAATTTTTGTTTCACACTTTGACTGGAGCCCAGGAAAGAAAATAATATAATGACAATTACACGCAGCCAGGAAAATAAATCAAAATATAATAGTATATATTTTTTTTAAATTAAGCGGCCTGTTTTTTTGAAAAAAGCTCAGGCCAGTCAATTTCTATTTTTAAATGAATCTGGTTTTGAGTTATTTATACACGGTTATATGGTGGCCCAAAAGTAAATTCCTACCATCAACTACATTTTTCAAATAAAAGCACCTAATTTTTATTTAAATTTTGAATTCTCCATTGAATTCTAAGTATTATTCACGGCTATACCTAATCTCAACAGTTTTGGTTGTTTGCAGCCTTAAATCGCACACATTTTGAAACTTCAATTTGTTTGTTAAACTGTTGAATTATCTTGTTTTTAGGTCTACAGAAATTTGTAATCATAACTATATCTGTTGAGTTTAAGACTTCAATGGAGAATTCAAAATTGGTAAACCGAAAATCAAGTAAAAGCAATGTTATTTTGATTAATTATTGAAATTTCGTCACAAGAAAGACAGTATGCATATTCGGAATTATTGAAGACACATTAAAATAATTTCAATACAAATAATATGTAAACTGTAACTCTAAAGTTATTTTGCTACCTTTATTCGTCTTTTGCGGATTTTGGGAGCTAAAAATATTACAGTGACTTGCGAATGATTGATTGCCGAACCAGTCATGCAACGCTGTATAAATAAGCATTACTAATTTATACGTCTTAATGTGGAATATTTCTACGTTCTTTATAGAGTGTCTTGGAACTATTTTAGAGCGGACGACCAGAACGAGGCAGAGAGGAGAGCATTGTACATTGACTAATTTATTGGAATTTTTCTTTCGAAATCTAGTGCTGTGTTTTCAATAAAATGTAATTTTATGTCACTAAAAATAAAGTAATCAAAGAAAATATACAGAAATTGAAGAAAATGTTTATTTATTAAATGTCAGTAAATATATAGACCTGAATCTGATCATTTTCTATCAATATGCCTGCCTTAAAGTCCGAAAAGAGCCAATTAGTTTAAACACCAAGAAATTTAAATATTCAGTAACAGCCTCGGAACATGTAGCAGTTCAGATGGAAATTTTACAGCGTCGATTTATTCCAGCAAATATGTTTTATTCAGTTTAGAATTTGCTTGTTCCAGATACACGAAGAAACACAGAAAATCGTACCAAAATGATCAACATAGCAGGAGTTGTTTCAATCGTTCTCTTCTACGTGATAATTTTAGCAGTGGGTGTTTGGGCAGGCAGAAAAAAAGAAGCTGGAAATGACTCGGAAGAAGAAGTTATGCTTGCAGGTCGCAACATTGGATTGTTTGTGGGCATTTTCACCATGACAGGTAGGAAATACATTGATGAAGAAGCTAAAGGTATTTTAGCGGACAATTTAAATGTAGATTTCATCGCAAGTACCTATTGAACCTTAACATTACACTTAGAAAATGACAGAATTAAAAGAAGTGAAGGAACCGTTTAGTACGAAGAGAACATTTAAAATGTATTAATTGAATTTGAAGTTTTTTCAAAAAGTTCCCCTTTAGGTAAAACTACACCTACACAATATGACTCGAGACATGCAAATGTTCAATCAACATGAAAATCATGTGCGTTTGTTAGCTAAGGCATGTTTTATTGTGACCTAATATCAGTATTGAGTTCTGAAAGTTCCTGGAAAATTGAATGGTGATTGCTTCAACCCCTTTAGATAGTTTTAGCCAGAATTGGACAGGGCTGATAATGAAACTGATAGACACTTGTGCATCTATTTAGTACTAAAAGCTCTGGAAATTACTAAATATTTTTCCGTACGCAAAAATTTCGTCCCCCCATATGGCTATATAATATTATGGATTGATCAAAAAAGTTCCAAAAAATATGACCGTGTTTAAGTAATAACCGATTCTTCTACTAAATTTGGTCCGTGATTATTGTAAGTAGACAAGTCATTTCGGCACGATCCTTCCATAGTCCATTTTTGCTTAACGCTTATTGAAATAGCGCAAAACAGCAAGCAATTTAGTTTCTTCCGGTATAGAATTCGACTTCCATAGGTGAAAATATTCAGTATTTTATGTCATCCTTGAAAAAATTGGATATCAACATTAAAAATGATAAGTTCATATGAATTTCGTTGGAAGTTGAAGACTAATACTCTTCTAAAGTAAATGGCCCATCAAAACTAACTAAACAACTAAAAAGTAAATTCTTGTCAAATATGTTCAAAAATTCGATTCCGTCTTCAATACATATGCAAGGAACAAGGATTGTGAGAAACATTTTTCGTTAGTAGACAATGATAAAATATTACACTGAGAACATTTAAAAAACGCATAAAAATTAACTATCCAATAACAGAAGATTTTGAGCTCGTCGCGACCCATAACGTATGCACTCAATTTAACCGCACTGTGTTTGAATATTTTGAGCCCACATTCTATAAGACTTTTTAATTGAAAATAAAAAATAATTTTTCTTCTTATTAACTTATTACTATAGAAGGTTGCAAGGAGTAAACAAAATTATACAATTCTGCATTTTTTTTCGCATAATCTTGTTATGTATGATAGTCAGTTTTCAATAAAAACTTTCTTTGAAGTCGTAGCGTAGTGAAAAATTTGAAAAGTGTGTATACAAATCAAAACAATCTGGCTTTCCAATAAGCAAAAAAAATATTATTCTTTTCAATCAATTTGGTTCGCCGTATTTTCCATATTTCCTAGTTTAAATTATAAAAAGTGCTCAACCTTTATGCCATATTGTCGACTTTGTACACAACCGCAAGAGCCAATATCAAATTTCAACTTGATATTAAAGAACCATTTGTTGAGATTTAAATTATTACAGTGTTTTTCCGGCAATCAGATCTGAAACATGAAAGTAAATGATGAGCTAAAATTTTAAAACTTGCTATGATTACTTTTAAATCATGAAGAGCCGATAATATTTTTGAAATTCGCTCATAATCGGAGAGTGTATGATAACCACTTTGTTATATTAAAAACAACTTGTAAAGAAATGATTAATTTTTTTGCGCACTGTTAAGTAGACACGATTGAACATTAGTAACTGTTAGTAAATAATGCTTCAGTTTTTGCGCAATCTTCTAAATTATTGTACTGTATTTTCCTTTAGAGAATATAACATGATTAGAACAGTAAATTATTAAATATGTAACTAACACGGTCTTATTGGCTATGGAAGGTGACAATATCCTACTTTTGCTTGAATGAATATTAGGTATATACAGAGTTCGCAACTTAGTTATACTATAGTTATAGATTCTCGTCTTCAATTTTTTGAAAATTGTTTATTTGGGTATGGTATTGTAGGTAATAAATAAAGGCAGTCGTGCTTCTAAAAGTGAGAACAGATTTAAATTAATATTAAAAGGGAAGCAAAACTAAGTTTCAAGATATGAATTGATTTAATTTTCTAGGCGACAAATATAGATTTTCTAGCTGATGATAAATTAACGTCTACAGTTGCCGAAATAGTTACATAATTTTCATTCTTGACTGTGATTTATTATGTGCCGTTCAATACAATTAATTATCGAGTCTTATTCGAGAACGTATACCTTGAGATCTATTTGGTTAAGAGTTTCGACTTTTCGAAAAATCAAGTTCTAGGTGACTGTTTTTCAACCCAAAATTATCCAGCTTTAACAGAAAATATCGTTAATTATTCCTGGCCCGGTAGCAAGCACATAAATTCTTCTTTTATATTTCGGAGCCCATATAAAATCCCATTATAATCAGCATTTGAAGCAGTTTGAATTGAATAATAATGGTAAATCATACAAAACTCTTTTTCAGCAACATGGGTTGGAGGTGGCTACATAAATGGAACAGCCGAGGCTGTTTACACATCAGGCTTGGTATGGTGCCAAGCACCGTTTGGATACTCCCTAAGTCTAGTTTTCGGGGGAATATTTTTCGCCAACAAAATGCGACAGCAGGGATATATTACGATGCTTGATCCTCTACAGGACACCTTTGGGGAGCGGATGGGCGGCCTATTGTTCTTACCGGCTTTGTGTGGAGAGGTAAGTGCAGAATTTTAAGTGAAAGCTTTGTTAAGTGAACGGCTTAGTTTTGCTATAATCCATCCTGTGGTGACAGAAATTTATTATCCAGCTGGAGCAGTTATTGAAAAATTTTATTGGAAACAATTGGGCCTCTGTGAAACCGTAGGGAGGAAAGTGGAACGCAAATTTTTGTCAAATTAATAAAACTCAGCCAAGCTTTTCAAGCTATGGCGGCATAGAACCGGAAGTAAGAGCACAAGCGATTGAAGCTACAGGAACGGCTGCGCTAATCAACGTTACAGTATTTTTTTAATTTTAAAAACAAAACAAACAAAAAAAACAGTAAAATTTTAAAATTAGTTGAACGTATTTGAGTGTTTCATGTCCAAAAAAGGGAAAATGAACTCAACTGAATAACTGACTCTTGAGATTAACCTGAAAGTAGTGCTTATAAGTTATGATTCAGGCCGTTTTCCGTTTACTAGAAACAAGCACTAACCGCAAGCATGGCAATCCATCTGAAGATTCCACGCTTCATTTATCCAACTTCTTACAAAATCTAGTCGTGTTAATACTGTTAAATACTTTATTCCGCTAGTAAATAAACGCGCGCAATTTGAACTGTTGATGTGTATATTTTTGAACAATTTATCAGTTACATGTTTTATGAAACCCGCAGTATAATTTCACGGTTCGAAAGCGGCGAATTCTCTATATTTTATTATCTCTCCAGCCTTCCCTTTGCACATGTTTGTCTTATCTGTATATCTTTATATTGCATAAAGGACGAAAAATTTGGGATTGTATTATTTTACGTAGGCCTTAAAACAACGAAGTTTCAGATGGCATTTAGGGATCACTTCCTGCTCGTTTTAATATTGGTTTTATTGTTGTTTATCCTAGAGAACCTGGGAATCGAGCCTCTACGCCTAACATTTCTCTTATTGCGGGAGTGTTCAAATTAGTCTTGCAAAGTGATTTTTTAAAACATTTTTTTTATATTGTACAACTCGACTTTGCTCTATAGTTTTCAAGAAAAGCTGTCGTTTCTGATTCTTTGTTTTTCAAAATATTTTGTACTACCGGGTGTGTTCGAATTCTGATAATGAAATAATGTAATCTTTATAGCCGTGTTTTTTTAATTAACAAGCCACTCCCTGAAACACTTTCACGTTTAATCAAGTCTCGCATGCCTGATAATTAATGCATGATCATGTAGATGAGTTGCGAATTAACAACTTTTTCTAATAGCAAACGTCGACAAGCCACTGTTGTTCGGTACCTTAGACAGTCTACATATTGTTGTTAATATCAATTTTTTGACTTGACGACAATAAGTGTAGATACACAAAACTGCGGCACTGCTGCTTTCAGCAGTTAGTTAAGCCACATAATTAAGTAAAAAATCACTATTTCAATTCTTGCATCTTGATATACATGCAATTTTGAGGGAAAACAAAACAAAGTAAGGATGACACTACAGCGATCAACCGAATTGTTAGTCATACAATTTCTAAAATAGAAGACAAATACAAGGCGAATCGCAATTCTATTTCGAAATCTAGAAAACAATATTTGGAGAACCTTGCGGAAACGGTTGCAGAAGTTTTCGTTCATATTGCAATTTTGTGAATGGTTTCAGAAAATATGCATTTTATTTACAGCCGAAGTTCAGATTACTCGATATAGAGTTAGCAATTTTCACAATAATCGTCCATGCTACTCCCCAGATTACTCAAGAACACAATATAAACATCGGTTTAGCTTTGCCAGATGGGGTAGCATTCTAAGTGATGGATAATTTAGTTGTTTGCGATTTGATATTCGCCTTAATAGAAATGGTTTTAAATCTTTTAGGAACTTTTTTAGGACGTTCCTGTGGATATTCGATGTATTATATTCCATCATTATGGAGCAAAGAGCAGTTTTTTCAAAATTTTGTTACACGTATATTACGAAAATGGGAACAAAGGATGTGCTGCTAGATTCCATGCTTTATCCTACAGCGTTCATTGTATTTGATTTTTTTTCCGAAATCATTCTATTTGCTTGTAATTATTTGATTTGCCTTGATGATTTGACATTTGTTTTGTGCTGAAATTTTAATTACTATTAATGAACGGATCTCTAATGCACCTGTCGAAAAATTTCATTTTCTTTCATTACTTCCGTCATCGGACAAGCAATAAAAATACTACTGTATTTGATCCAAGACCCTAATTAGTATTTGTTTCACTAAATACTCAACATAGCTCAACCTACCTGCATTTCTCCCTTTTTCTTTATTAATTCGGCAGAGGCCCTATATATAACCTCGGCTTGTATTCGGGTATTTATTATTTTTTCAGTGATCTTTCGGTCATGAGGCGCGTAAAATAGCAATCCTTTACGCTAGTGATTTTAGTCAAGTTTTCTTTTGCTGGCATACGTATTTCATGCGTTCCAGAAATGAAAGAGCAGTCAATTTGTTGCTCACGT
>NW_026018916.1:8560834-8562063 GCF_020466585.1 Dendroctonus ponderosae
GCAATAAGAACGAATTATTTATCAAAAAGTAATCAAGAACTATCACCTAGAGGGTATCCTGCGACACACTTATGCTCAAGCTGTAAGAGAAAATTCCAGTTAGTAGAGAAATTAATTTGAAAAATTACCTTGACGTTTCGATAGCTATTTTCTGCTATCGTTATCAAAAGAACCTAAATAAACCTAAAAAAGAGCATGTTAATAAATAGTGTAACAATAGTAGGATAATACAATATATGAAAATTCGCTCTGATAATTCGTCTGGGCAAATTGTCAGTTATGTAACTTTGACTTAATCTCATTGTTTAAATTAATAAAGGTAATGTTAATTAATAATTTTGGTGTAAATTTAATTTGGGTGTATGTTTCTCTGGTCTACTTCAGATTTTAGCATAGGTAACTATGTATGACTTAAATTAAATGAACACGAAGCAATACAATTATTTTGATTTAGTAAAACTAGTGCGCTTTCTTTAATTTTACGTTTTTTTGTGGATTGTTCTTTAGTTAAAATTGTGGAATTATTCCATTCAATTTTGGCAATTATCAAATGCATGTTGAGAAATGTGTAATTTATGATATTCTCTGTTTTTTATGTATGATTGGTGTTCTTTGAGTCTTTTGTGTAATGGTCTTGAGGTCTCTCCTATATAAAATTTATTGTATTCGCAAGAAATTTTATAAATTACATTTTTTGTATTTTCAATTATATCATGAGGTTTTGTTATCAAAATTTTACTTCTAATTGAATTTTCAGTTTTGAATATAGTCCTAATATTAAATTTTTTACCTACTCGTTTAATTTGATCTGAAAGTCCTGGAATAAATGGAATGAAAAGGTTCGTAATAGATTTATTTTGATTTTGTTTTGTTCGTGGCAATTCAGTTTCGTTAAAATATTTTTCAATAAAAGAATTTGGATAATTATTGAAATTTAGAATTTCTTTTATAAATCGTTTTTCTTTGGAAAAATTAGATTGATTACAAATTATTTTTGCTCTATCATATAGACTTTTTAGGATACCTTTTTTAACCATTATCGGGTGATTTGAGTCGAAATTCTAATATCGGTTAGTATGAGTAGGTTTTCTATAGACCAATGTTTCGAAATTGTCTAAATTTTTCTGAATTAGGATATCGAGAAAAGGAATTTGGTGATTTTGTTCTTTTTCAATAGTGAATTTAATTGTTGGTTCTTTATTATTCAGATAAGATAAAAATTCATCAAG
>NW_026018916.1:8562163-8573913 GCF_020466585.1 Dendroctonus ponderosae
CCTTGTAGCTACCTTCATCAGTATTCTGCTCTCCTGGTCCAAGTTAAATTTTCGCCCAGACACAAAATAGTTCTAGCGTTACGTTATTTGCTATTATTAATGTCGATTTATTTCCCTGATTTTTCCTTGTTGTTACCTCCTTCAGTATTCTGCTCTCCTGATGCAAATTCGATTTTAGTCAAGACACACACATTAGTAAGTAAACTTTGGTAAAGGTTCCGTTATTTGCTATTATTGTCTATTTTTGCTCCCGATAATTTCTTGTCGCTACCTCCTTTGATATCTTGCACATCGGCAAATTATTTTGAAAGTCTGAACACATACAAAGAGCAATAACAGTTTACGTTGAAATTACACTTTCTGTTGTCGACCTCCTTTCATTTGTAGCTTGAGCTTCATTTGTAGGGGATTTGATAAAAACCCAAACAAGCTGAATTTTCCAGTGGAATGGAATTTCCTCGGTTGATATTGTAGTATGTTTGTTTCCGCAGTACTGAACAATGGACCTTTTTGATCTGTCTTAGAGATACGAGCATATAATAAATTGTAAATTGTAGTTTTAGTAAGAAGTTTTTAAACACCTTATGCCTTTATTACAAAACATATGCGAACTTGCTACCAAGTCCCAAAATAAAAAAAAATGAATGCAAGGTATAAGGCAAAACAATATATTTACCAAAATAACAAGGTGCAAGAAGAGTTTATTGAGCACCTCGAATATTGTCAAGCGGTAGATTGCAAACATTTTGAATATATAATTTGATTGTTGCTCTGTTTTTCGAAAAAATTCCGTCCTTTTCAGGACTATAGAATTTTAAACAAAATCGTATTTATGAATTATTGGTAGGTCCAATTTCTCGTTAATTCGAATACAATGGAAAATTCAAACCTGAGGTCCTTATATGAAAAAAATAAGTTGAATGTCTTCTGGGACTATCCTCTATAAATAAATTAAGCGTAACAAAATGCATTCACCAGGAAAAACAGACCCATTTTCGGACATTTATCCAAAAAACACCGCCTGCTGAATCTTAAACGAATCTAAATCAATATCTAAATATTATTGCCTAAAAAGTGAGTCCCAGAGAGTAACTTCTTCTGGGAGTAGTAAAAGAACATACGTGATTCCAGGAGCAATCCTCTGAAACTCAATGTATGAACGTTTTCACTTTGATTATAGGCTAATTTAGAGCGCTGCGTTTTTAAATAATGTATTGATCAGAATTACTAACAAAAGTTTCTTCACACGTCTTTGATCTAAAATTTTTGACAATTTAATCAAAATGTACGGAAAACTGTACATGTAAATTTGAAATGGAAAATTAACGGATGTTTCTCTTATTTTGTATTCATCAAACGCAATTTTCAAAATTTATATACACACACGTTACAAAAGGAATTTTTACACATTGCTGTTGGATAAAAATTAAATATTAATTTGGACTATACATTTGATGGTGATCTGCAACACTATTCATCAAAATCATGTTAATTCTGAACTATGGAACTGAATTGTACGCAATGATGCCGTTCAAATATTCTGATTGCCGCAATTCTGTTACAAAAAGAGCGCTATTTGCAACACTCATTTATAAGGAAAGATCCAGAGGCGATTTAGACAAAAATATAAAAGCCTTGAAACAACCGCTTCTAGATATTTACTTGATGCTTCGATCTGCATTCCACCATTAAACGATGCAATTGTTTAACTAATATCATCATCCATCAAACGTTTAAAAATTTTTGTAAGAATCAAAATGTAATCTGCACAATTTTTGCCCATTTCATGGACATCGAATTAGGTAATTAAATAATCAACCAGGTATTAAAAATTAATTTATAAGAAACCTCTGTAGGATTTTAAATCATGGAATGCCATGTTTTTGAGCTGAGAACGTAAACAAGTTTGAAGCAATTGATCAAAACTTCTTCATTCGTTGCTTCTGTTTCCCCAGGCTTCCCATTTACATTCATTTCAACTAATTTAAAATTTCCACCTGAAAATTTAATTTGTGGCATTCCAGCAGATTTAAATACATTTTCGCTTTCAGCTGCATTTGTTCTACCTACACAACTAGGGAAAAAGTGATGAATTCTTGAACAGCCATTAATTATGACTACGATGAATTTCGTTTATTAACGCATAACAAAAGTCGGCCCATGCCTCCCCCAATCAACCCATCCTTCAATGCGACCTTGGGAATACGTGGGTGCAACTCTGGACCGCCCCCAAATTCCCGCCCAGCCAATGAGCCACGTGTCACCTGTGACGTCACGGGCTCTGGATCGATATCCAGAGTCCCGAAAGCTTAGTTCTTGTATAACCGTCGCGAAGCATTAATACTGTACTGGACTTTTAGCGACTGGTGTATGTTCGATGTGGATGTCACGCTCTAAGGCAGATGTTGTCGTTAAGATTTAGAACAAGGAATAGTCCCTCGCAGAAAACCTCCCTTAGGTGGGGTGACTGCTGTCCTGCTGACCAACTTCTGGATCTCCTCACGTAGGTGATCTTCTAGGGAGGTTCCGTTATCGCTAATCGCATATATATTTTTGGTAAGACTTTCTTTAGTTGTGGACACTTTGCTGTGCATGGAAACCAATGAAAGATGGTTCACATCGATAACACGATGTATTGGAAATTGAGGTAGCGTGACTTAGTTACGCCATTTTGATTGTCTTCAAGGCTAATTTTTTATCGATATTTCGGACGAATGCTCGAGGTCCAATTCAATCAAGGTACCTTGAAAGGTGCAGTTTGGACTCAAAATAATATTTCTTTGAGGTAGTGTAGAAGTTAATCTGAGGAACAAGGTTTTCGTTCACCTACAGTGTGGAACATAATTAGATTTGTTCTGCACTGGATTGCAAAAATCAAACAAAATGTGATATTGGTTAATAAACCAAAGACGAAAAATTTCACCAAAATATAGTGTGTCATTGCACACATGTCTCTACAAGACATAGAAGAAAACTGATCTCCTATTTTGATTTCTTCGACTATACTTTGTATTGCAAAATGTTAACACCTTTTGTGCATTTCATCTATATTTTACGAATTGAATCAAAACCAAAATGTCGCGAAAACCTAGTGTTGGATCAGAACTGTATTATGTCGTTTCTGTAACGGTAGAAGAGTTTTATGTTTCCTAACAATTTATATAAAAAAAACTTACCTCTTAATTTGATTTCTTCGACTTTGGATTTAAAACAGTGACATTAGTTGTGCAGTTTATCGATATTCTACCCATTGAACCAAAAACAAAAACCACCAAAACATGTAATTTTCCAACGCAAGTATTATACAGTGTATAAGCATAAAAGAACTTTATGTTTCTATACTACGAGATATTTTGGATTTAAAAACTTTACATTTTTATGAAAATATTTTTTTGTATTTTCAAGACAGCAAAGACCTAAATGAATGTAATGATCACCAATTATGAGTTTGTATGAATTTTAAAATCTGATGATGGCGCTGCTGTCTCGCCGAATCGTAACGAAATAAACGATATACAAATTTTTGTTTCACACTTTGACTGGAGCCCAGGAAAGAAAATAATATAATGACAATTACACGCAGCCAGGAAAATAAATCAAAATATAATAGTATATATTTTTTTTAAATTAAGCGGCCTGTTTTTTTGAAAAAAGCTCAGGCCAGTCAATTTCTATTTTTAAATGAATCTGGTTTTGAGTTATTTATACACGGTTATATGGTGGCCCAAAAGTAAATTCCTACCATCAACTACATTTTTCAAATAAAAGCACCTAATTTTTATTTAAATTTTGAATTCTCCATTGAATTCTAAGTATTATTCACGGCTATACCTAATCTCAACAGTTTTGGTTGTTTGCAGCCTTAAATCGCACACATTTTGAAACTTCAATTTGTTTGTTAAACTGTTGAATTATCTTGTTTTTAGGTCTACAGAAATTTGTAATCATAACTATATCTGTTGAGTTTAAGACTTCAATGGAGAATTCAAAATTGGTAAACCGAAAATCAAGTAAAAGCAATGTTATTTTGATTAATTATTGAAATTTCGTCACAAGAAAGACAGTATGCATATTCGGAATTATTGAAGACACATTAAAATAATTTCAATACAAATAATATGTAAACTGTAACTCTAAAGTTATTTTGCTACCTTTATTCGTCTTTTGCGGATTTTGGGAGCTAAAAATATTACAGTGACTTGCGAATGATTGATTGCCGAACCAGTCATGCAACGCTGTATAAATAAGCATTACTAATTTATACGTCTTAATGTGGAATATTTCTACGTTCTTTATAGAGTGTCTTGGAACTATTTTAGAGCGGACGACCAGAACGAGGCAGAGAGGAGAGCATTGTACATTGACTAATTTATTGGAATTTTTCTTTCGAAATCTAGTGCTGTGTTTTCAATAAAATGTAATTTTATGTCACTAAAAATAAAGTAATCAAAGAAAATATACAGAAATTGAAGAAAATGTTTATTTATTAAATGTCAGTAAATATATAGACCTGAATCTGATCATTTTCTATCAATATGCCTGCCTTAAAGTCCGAAAAGAGCCAATTAGTTTAAACACCAAGAAATTTAAATATTCAGTAACAGCCTCGGAACATGTAGCAGTTCAGATGGAAATTTTACAGCGTCGATTTATTCCAGCAAATATGTTTTATTCAGTTTAGAATTTGCTTGTTCCAGATACACGAAGAAACACAGAAAATCGTACCAAAATGATCAACATAGCAGGAGTTGTTTCAATCGTTCTCTTCTACGTGATAATTTTAGCAGTGGGTGTTTGGGCAGGCAGAAAAAAAGAAGCTGGAAATGACTCGGAAGAAGAAGTTATGCTTGCAGGTCGCAACATTGGATTGTTTGTGGGCATTTTCACCATGACAGGTAGGAAATACATTGATGAAGAAGCTAAAGGTATTTTAGCGGACAATTTAAATGTAGATTTCATCGCAAGTACCTATTGAACCTTAACATTACACTTAGAAAATGACAGAATTAAAAGAAGTGAAGGAACCGTTTAGTACGAAGAGAACATTTAAAATGTATTAATTGAATTTGAAGTTTTTTCAAAAAGTTCCCCTTTAGGTAAAACTACACCTACACAATATGACTCGAGACATGCAAATGTTCAATCAACATGAAAATCATGTGCGTTTGTTAGCTAAGGCATGTTTTATTGTGACCTAATATCAGTATTGAGTTCTGAAAGTTCCTGGAAAATTGAATGGTGATTGCTTCAACCCCTTTAGATAGTTTTAGCCAGAATTGGACAGGGCTGATAATGAAACTGATAGACACTTGTGCATCTATTTAGTACTAAAAGCTCTGGAAATTACTAAATATTTTTCCGTACGCAAAAATTTCGTCCCCCCATATGGCTATATAATATTATGGATTGATCAAAAAAGTTCCAAAAAATATGACCGTGTTTAAGTAATAACCGATTCTTCTACTAAATTTGGTCCGTGATTATTGTAAGTAGACAAGTCATTTCGGCACGATCCTTCCATAGTCCATTTTTGCTTAACGCTTATTGAAATAGCGCAAAACAGCAAGCAATTTAGTTTCTTCCGGTATAGAATTCGACTTCCATAGGTGAAAATATTCAGTATTTTATGTCATCCTTGAAAAAATTGGATATCAACATTAAAAATGATAAGTTCATATGAATTTCGTTGGAAGTTGAAGACTAATACTCTTCTAAAGTAAATGGCCCATCAAAACTAACTAAACAACTAAAAAGTAAATTCTTGTCAAATATGTTCAAAAATTCGATTCCGTCTTCAATACATATGCAAGGAACAAGGATTGTGAGAAACATTTTTCGTTAGTAGACAATGATAAAATATTACACTGAGAACATTTAAAAAACGCATAAAAATTAACTATCCAATAACAGAAGATTTTGAGCTCGTCGCGACCCATAACGTATGCACTCAATTTAACCGCACTGTGTTTGAATATTTTGAGCCCACATTCTATAAGACTTTTTAATTGAAAATAAAAAATAATTTTTCTTCTTATTAACTTATTACTATAGAAGGTTGCAAGGAGTAAACAAAATTATACAATTCTGCATTTTTTTTCGCATAATCTTGTTATGTATGATAGTCAGTTTTCAATAAAAACTTT
Organism: Dendroctonus ponderosae; assembly: GCF_020466585.1. Taxonomy (NCBI): domain Eukaryota; kingdom Metazoa; phylum Arthropoda; class Insecta; order Coleoptera; family Curculionidae; genus Dendroctonus; species Dendroctonus ponderosae. The sequence goes on from NW_026018916.1 coordinate 8,568,307, forward strand.
CTTTGAAGTCGTAGCGTAGTGAAAAATTTGAAAAGTGTGTATACAAATCAAAACAATCTGGCTTTCCAATAAGCAAAAAAAATATTATTCTTTTCAATCAATTTGGTTCGCCGTATTTTCCATATTTCCTAGTTTAAATTATAAAAAGTGCTCAACCTTTATGCCATATTGTCGACTTTGTACACAACCGCAAGAGCCAATATCAAATTTCAACTTGATATTAAAGAACCATTTGTTGAGATTTAAATTATTACAGTGTTTTTCCGGCAATCAGATCTGAAACATGAAAGTAAATGATGAGCTAAAATTTTAAAACTTGCTATGATTACTTTTAAATCATGAAGAGCCGATAATATTTTTGAAATTCGCTCATAATCGGAGAGTGTATGATAACCACTTTGTTATATTAAAAACAACTTGTAAAGAAATGATTAATTTTTTTGCGCACTGTTAAGTAGACACGATTGAACATTAGTAACTGTTAGTAAATAATGCTTCAGTTTTTGCGCAATCTTCTAAATTATTGTACTGTATTTTCCTTTAGAGAATATAACATGATTAGAACAGTAAATTATTAAATATGTAACTAACACGGTCTTATTGGCTATGGAAGGTGACAATATCCTACTTTTGCTTGAATGAATATTAGGTATATACAGAGTTCGCAACTTAGTTATACTATAGTTATAGATTCTCGTCTTCAATTTTTTGAAAATTGTTTATTTGGGTATGGTATTGTAGGTAATAAATAAAGGCAGTCGTGCTTCTAAAAGTGAGAACAGATTTAAATTAATATTAAAAGGGAAGCAAAACTAAGTTTCAAGATATGAATTGATTTAATTTTCTAGGCGACAAATATAGATTTTCTAGCTGATGATAAATTAACGTCTACAGTTGCCGAAATAGTTACATAATTTTCATTCTTGACTGTGATTTATTATGTGCCGTTCAATACAATTAATTATCGAGTCTTATTCGAGAACGTATACCTTGAGATCTATTTGGTTAAGAGTTTCGACTTTTCGAAAAATCAAGTTCTAGGTGACTGTTTTTCAACCCAAAATTATCCAGCTTTAACAGAAAATATCGTTAATTATTCCTGGCCCGGTAGCAAGCACATAAATTCTTCTTTTATATTTCGGAGCCCATATAAAATCCCATTATAATCAGCATTTGAAGCAGTTTGAATTGAATAATAATGGTAAATCATACAAAACTCTTTTTCAGCAACATGGGTTGGAGGTGGCTACATAAATGGAACAGCCGAGGCTGTTTACACATCAGGCTTGGTATGGTGCCAAGCACCGTTTGGATACTCCCTAAGTCTAGTTTTCGGGGGAATATTTTTCGCCAACAAAATGCGACAGCAGGGATATATTACGATGCTTGATCCTCTACAGGACACCTTTGGGGAGCGGATGGGCGGCCTATTGTTCTTACCGGCTTTGTGTGGAGAGGTAAGTGCAGAATTTTAAGTGAAAGCTTTGTTAAGTGAACGGCTTAGTTTTGCTATAATCCATCCTGTGGTGACAGAAATTTATTATCCAGCTGGAGCAGTTATTGAAAAATTTTATTGGAAACAATTGGGCCTCTGTGAAACCGTAGGGAGGAAAGTGGAACGCAAATTTTTGTCAAATTAATAAAACTCAGCCAAGCTTTTCAAGCTATGGCGGCATAGAACCGGAAGTAAGAGCACAAGCGATTGAAGCTACAGGAACGGCTGCGCTAATCAACGTTACAGTATTTTTTTAATTTTAAAAACAAAACAAACAAAAAAAACAGTAAAATTTTAAAATTAGTTGAACGTATTTGAGTGTTTCATGTCCAAAAAAGGGAAAATGAACTCAACTGAATAACTGACTCTTGAGATTAACCTGAAAGTAGTGCTTATAAGTTATGATTCAGGCCGTTTTCCGTTTACTAGAAACAAGCACTAACCGCAAGCATGGCAATCCATCTGAAGATTCCACGCTTCATTTATCCAACTTCTTACAAAATCTAGTCGTGTTAATACTGTTAAATACTTTATTCCGCTAGTAAATAAACGCGCGCAATTTGAACTGTTGATGTGTATATTTTTGAACAATTTATCAGTTACATGTTTTATGAAACCCGCAGTATAATTTCACGGTTCGAAAGCGGCGAATTCTCTATATTTTATTATCTCTCCAGCCTTCCCTTTGCACATGTTTGTCTTATCTGTATATCTTTATATTGCATAAAGGACGAAAAATTTGGGATTGTATTATTTTACGTAGGCCTTAAAACAACGAAGTTTCAGATGGCATTTAGGGATCACTTCCTGCTCGTTTTAATATTGGTTTTATTGTTGTTTATCCTAGAGAACCTGGGAATCGAGCCTCTACGCCTAACATTTCTCTTATTGCGGGAGTGTTCAAATTAGTCTTGCAAAGTGATTTTTTAAAACATTTTTTTTATATTGTACAACTCGACTTTGCTCTATAGTTTTCAAGAAAAGCTGTCGTTTCTGATTCTTTGTTTTTCAAAATATTTTGTACTACCGGGTGTGTTCGAATTCTGATAATGAAATAATGTAATCTTTATAGCCGTGTTTTTTTAATTAACAAGCCACTCCCTGAAACACTTTCACGTTTAATCAAGTCTCGCATGCCTGATAATTAATGCATGATCATGTAGATGAGTTGCGAATTAACAACTTTTTCTAATAGCAAACGTCGACAAGCCACTGTTGTTCGGTACCTTAGACAGTCTACATATTGTTGTTAATATCAATTTTTTGACTTGACGACAATAAGTGTAGATACACAAAACTGCGGCACTGCTGCTTTCAGCAGTTAGTTAAGCCACATAATTAAGTAAAAAATCACTATTTCAATTCTTGCATCTTGATATACATGCAATTTTGAGGGAAAACAAAACAAAGTAAGGATGACACTACAGCGATCAACCGAATTGTTAGTCATACAATTTCTAAAATAGAAGACAAATACAAGGCGAATCGCAATTCTATTTCGAAATCTAGAAAACAATATTTGGAGAACCTTGCGGAAACGGTTGCAGAAGTTTTCGTTCATATTGCAATTTTGTGAATGGTTTCAGAAAATATGCATTTTATTTACAGCCGAAGTTCAGATTACTCGATATAGAGTTAGCAATTTTCACAATAATCGTCCATGCTACTCCCCAGATTACTCAAGAACACAATATAAACATCGGTTTAGCTTTGCCAGATGGGGTAGCATTCTAAGTGATGGATAATTTAGTTGTTTGCGATTTGATATTCGCCTTAATAGAAATGGTTTTAAATCTTTTAGGAACTTTTTTAGGACGTTCCTGTGGATATTCGATGTATTATATTCCATCATTATGGAGCAAAGAGCAGTTTTTTCAAAATTTTGTTACACGTATATTACGAAAATGGGAACAAAGGATGTGCTGCTAGATTCCATGCTTTATCCTACAGCGTTCATTGTATTTGATTTTTTTTCCGAAATCATTCTATTTGCTTGTAATTATTTGATTTGCCTTGATGATTTGACATTTGTTTTGTGCTGAAATTTTAATTACTATTAATGAACGGATCTCTAATGCACCTGTCGAAAAATTTCATTTTCTTTCATTACTTCCGTCATCGGACAAGCAATAAAAATACTACTGTATTTGATCCAAGACCCTAATTAGTATTTGTTTCACTAAATACTCAACATAGCTCAACCTACCTGCATTTCTCCCTTTTTCTTTATTAATTCGGCAGAGGCCCTATATATAACCTCGGCTTGTATTCGGGTATTTATTATTTTTTCAGTGATCTTTCGGTCATGAGGCGCGTAAAATAGCAATCCTTTACGCTAGTGATTTTAGTCAAGTTTTCTTTTGCTGGCATACGTATTTCATGCGTTCCAGAAATGAAAGAGCAGTCAATTTGTTGCTCACGTGATCGTTATAAAGTGCACAGAAAGGTAATTAAACCTGTTAGAAAATATTGTGTTAACATTATTTCCAGCGTTTGTTGTTTTTAGATATATAAATGAATTAAACTACAAAAACACTTACATTTGTTTGTGTTTCCTCCACTGCAATGTTGTAGAAATTCCTAAGTAGACAAAAAGCTAGGCTTTCATTCGCATTTCCTATAACAAAAGAACCATATAAGATTGCCATTGACTTGACTTCAAATAAATTATTAAAATAAGCACACAATTCATATCTATTTGCTATAACAAAATAATGTACCTACAAAAGTTTTAATTAAAACTATTATTATTAAAATTTGGCCAAAATTTTTTTAAATTTAGAGATCACATTTGAGATACCAAAAATTATTCAAATCTGTGTCTCGAAAGTTACTAATGTTGGTTACGCTTCCAATTAACAAAATTACTCATTTATGAATTACATTTGCGCTAAAGATCATGTTCGACATTTATAACATTTTACTCCTTTACATATTTAAACGTTTTTTAAATTTATGGTACCCTGGAAACATACCTGAGTAGTTTTATTACGTTTTGATTAACCCCTTAACTGTGTGACTACATGGACGAAAATAAATAGTTCTAGGTCGTAAGTAAACAACATTGTAAATTCGATCTTGAGAGAAATAAATGATGATCCCTTTGCAGAAACATTGCAGAATTATTACAAGTTATAACCATCACTTGCATAAATTTTTTGAATATTTGTATAATTACAGGTTTGAGCTGACTTCTCTATAATCTCGAATAAATTAGTATTCCGCAAATACCCCTAGGGACCTTTTTCATAGTGCCCTTAAAATAATACAAAATTTCGAATTTTTTTGTCATTTTTATACTTCTGGTTTGGGGTATTTTTAGCTCCAGGAATATAAATATTTCATTTTACTTAGCTTCTAGTTTCTCAAAGGCGATAGCTGCTTGGGTCTGGACCCTTTCAAATGAGTCATCAGATTTTTTTGGGTTTTCAAATATCGCTTTTTAGTAGACCAGATCTGGGTCTTCCATTTTTCCTAAACAAAAACCATGTACTTGGTTCAAATCGATATCTCTCACCGTTTTCGCTATATTTCACATTGAAACTTCTAGTACTTTACGAAACTAAATCAATGTGTATCCTTTTTTTTTACACTTCGCAAAAACGTTTTTAAATTTGGACATGGACAGCACTTTTTACTGTCTGTTTGGTGCACGTTAAGTGCTAGATGATATATTTCAACTTTTTCATTGAAATTATAGAAAATGCCCCAAGATAACTTGTTTTTGAATGAGAAGATGTGCGTTATGGTTTGCATTTATGCTCACAAAAAACTTAAAGGCTATGGAAGATAAGAATATTTTTTAAATACGACAATAATTTATTAAAGGGGTTTATAAATATATTGAAGTCAGAGGAGTTCAGATTGAAAAATTGATTTAAATTAATAATTTTCAAAGACTTTACTGAGTTTAAAACGTCGCGCAAAATTGTCGCGTGCCTAAATAAATATATACTGTAGATAAAACTATATTGTTGAGGCGGATTCATTTTTTTACAAACATCTTTTTGGGTATTTGGCCTCAAAAATTTTTGTCTTTAAAAAAGACAGAATTTCCTCACGTCTTTTATTACAGATTGATAAATAGTGCTCCTATTTCGCAATAAGAACGA
>NW_026018916.1:8574912-8600596 GCF_020466585.1 Dendroctonus ponderosae
GTCTGATAATTTTTGTAAAAAATGTTCAGAATTTTTAATATAGGAAGTTGTGTTATTTATTAGGGGATTTAAAATGTTTAAAAGATATTTGGCTAACGGATGTGTAGGTGAATTTATACTACTAACTATTGGTCGTAAAGGAATATTAACTTTATGAATTTTTGGAACTCGGTAAAAATGTGGTGTTTTACTATTGTGTGGTGTTAATTTTGATCTGACGTAATCTGTGAATTCATGTTTAAATTTTTTTAAAGTGTTTATTTTTTAATTTTTGAGGCGAAATACCCAAAAAGAAGTTTGTAAAAAAATAAATATATACTGTTTGGAGTCCGTTCAGTTTTCTTTTTATGAAAATGAAAAAAATCACACTCTTTCTTTATTTAGAGATCAAATTTGACTTAGCTAGTTGAAAAAGTTTCGGAAATGATGCGAGATATTGGCTTGAAACACAAGCGTTTTTGGGGGTAAGAGCCATAGGGTTGAAAATCTACTTACCAAAAACAAAATTTTTATTTAGACTTGGACGCCTTGCACATAGGTTGCTTGCTTTTGCATATATTAACTTTAGGATGAGACACCTTATATAATGAGAGCCATATGCCAACAATTTTACAACTATTACTTAAAGATCATAAACGAAGAAGGGATTTTTGAATTTCAGGTATTTTGGGCAGCAGGAATTCTCGCGGCTCTAGGTGCAACTCTCTCTGTAATCATAGACATGGACCATCGTACTAGTGTGATATTCAGTGCTTGCATTGCCGTACTCTACACTCTGTTCGGGGGACTTTACGCGGTCGCATATACGGATGTTATTCAGCTATTCTGTATATTCATCGGTCTATGGATGTGCATTCCATTTGCCTGGACCAATGAGCACGTGCAGTCTCTGTCCTCCATGGACTACGACTGGATTGGCAAAGTGGAGTCGGAAGATTTGTTTTCCTATATAGACTACGGGCTGCTTTTGGTGTTTGGAGGTATCCCGTGGCAAGTCTACTTTCAGAGAGTACTGTCTAGCAAATCAGCCGACCGCGCCCAGTTGCTCAGCTATGTTGCTGCTTTTGGATGCGTCATCATGGCCATTCCTCCAGTGCTGATTGGTGCAATCGCCAAAGGAACTGGTAAACGATTCAATACCGAAGTGCCAGGCAATCTCTCTAAACATCTCAATAACTTTCCAGCTTGGAATGAAACCGGCTACAAAGGTCCATTTCCTCTAACCACCGAAGAAACCGGCATGATCCTGCCAATGGTGCTCCAATACCTCACTCCAGACTTTGTGTCTTTCTTGGGTTTGGGGGCAGTTTCCGCTGCCGTCATGTCATCAGCAGATTCCAGCGTGCTCTCTGCTAGTTCGATGTTTGCACGAAACGTCTATCGGCTGATCTTCAGGCAAAAAGCTTCAGAAATGGAAATCGTTTGGGTCATGAGAGTGGCAATTTTAATTGTTGGCTTTTTAGCCACCGTCATGGCATTGACCATTCCTTCCATATACGGATTATGGTAAGAACCAGTTTCTGATTCAGCTAAGGCCATGCAGCTAAAAACTGCTGTTTGTTTTAGGTCCATGTGCTCTGATCTGGTCTACGTGATTCTGTTCCCGCAGCTTTTAATGGTGGTCCACTTCAAAGAGCATTGCAACACATATGGAAGCTTGGCTGCCTACATCATAGCATTTTTAGTTCGAGTTTCTGGTGGAGAGCCCTTAATGTCCCTACCAGCTCTTATACATTTTCCGGGCTACGACGAAGTGAATCAAGTGCAGAAATTTCCCTTCCGATCCGTTGCCATGTTGCTTTCGCTGATCACCCTCGTTTTCGTCTCATGGGGTACCAAGCACGTATTCGAAACTGGCAAACTAGCTCCGGGTTACGACTTCTTCCATTGCGTTGTCAATATTCCTGAAGATATCCAGAGAGTTGGAGACCCAGCCGAAGAAGGTGAACAGCTGGCCGTCATGACATCGGGTACCATGGGAAAAATGTACGGCGCAGCCACTCTAGTAGGTAAGGATGAACGAAATGGTAGAATTAATCCAGCTCTTGAGGCAGATGATGATATTTCTGCTTCGGAGGTTGATAGGTTACGTAGCTCTGTATCTTCAGCGGGTGGTGGAAATAAAAGTGCACCAGCCGCTAACCCTGGTGAAAGTTACCAAACTAAATTGTAAAAGCTTGATGTAGTGGAATGAACGCTTTGCTTTTGAAAGAAATGTGACTTTAGCACCTCCAAAATGCCGTCTTTGGATAACCGTCTGGGCCTGATTTCAATAGAGAAATATCCATTGAAAGCAAATAAAATAAATATATGATTCTGCATGCATTGACTGAAAGTATTTGTAATGTGATCGGTTTTCTTAAAAATATTAACTTTTTTAAAAAATATAAGCAACTTTTCTCATACGCTATGCGTGTCAAAGAAGTGCTTTTCAGTTTCCGAACAATATTTGAAAAATATGGTGCGAAGATTGAGTAGAATTTTCATACAATTAAGAACCTCGTTGATATTCATAATTTTGCTATAACTTTATTCCGTTATGTTTTACACTCAAAATTTGAATATTAATTTTTTATTAATTAATTAAGTGTGTGGCTCAATTTTTTGCTTAAAAATGGTACATTTTACGTAGAAAATAATTCAGCAGCATTTCAGTTCTCGATTAATCAAGGAGTCGGAAAGAAAGAAACCGTTTTTCAAAACGTGCAGGGTCTCATTGTCTTTCGTTAAAGTAACACATATAGTTTCTAACTATTAGGTATTTAAAATAAAATAAAACCATAATCATTTTTACCAAGATTTTGAAAGTATTAATCAAACCTAAAATGCAAATGTACTTGATATTTCGGAAATAATGTGTTTATTCGCATTTTCAATGCTCATTTTTTCCTATTCCAACAGTGCCACAAAATGTAAGATTTTTCCGTTATTATGCAATGAATTATTTATACAGTGAGTCCCTAAAGTAATGTCAAAATTTATTTAAAATTCAACTGGTTGTTTTATGGAAAAATTTACGGAAGCGTCAATTTTTATTTGAAAGTGCGATTTTTTATATAAAATTTATTTATACAGGGTGTCCTAAAAATATACCTACCATCAAGTTACTTTTTCTTAATGGAAGCTCTTGCCATTTATAAAAACTTCTTGCATATTGCTATTTGGATTTTTTTTCCTTCGTAAATTCCTCGTGGCCTGTAGAGTTTACGTACATGACATGGTAGCTGAATCATACTTGAACATGAACTAAATGGAAAATTTAAAATTGAAATTAAAATGTAGTGGGTGCCTAAAAATAGGTGCTTCCATTTGAAAAAAATAAGTTTATGGCCTTTACTTATTTTAGGACCATCCTGTATGTATAACTTTGGCAAAAAAAATTGCGTTTAAAAATAAAAATTGTGGGGTTAGAGCTTTTTTAAAATACAGTATGCTGAATTTATAATTAATTGAGAAATTACTTCTGAGGTTCACTTTGTATGTAAAAGCCCGAACTTGCAAATTCGCCAAGTTGCTGCATTTTCGACATCGTTATTAATGAAACCGACTGCGCCCTTTTGCTTCAATAATTATTCTGGTCACCAACTTACATAAGATCGATGTAACTCAATTTTTAATGAAAAAAATGTAAAACTTGCCACCGTCTGCCGACTAACTGAATCTAAAGTCCATTTCTGCTGAAAGCACTGCTAATTCACAAATCTATAAATATAATCGATTTAGTTTCCCATCTAGATGTTGAAGCGTGACTGTTGCCTGTCTATTCTGAATGCGCCTTAAGTAGCTGAAGAACTCGTTTTGGGAACTCCCTGTATGCAAAAACATGTCAATTGGAAATTAATACCGTTTGATTTGTTTTGGAAATTGTGTTGTTTCCACGAACGAAACGTCGAAATATATATGAATTCTTCCGAATTCCATTATTATTGACAAATAATTTCGAAATATTTAGCTCAAATTGCAGTCCGCGGCTTCTTTCCATTAAGAATTCATAATTGATGTTAGTCGTTGAAATTTAAAGAATCTACGTTAGTCCGTTGGAGTGTTCAGATTTGTAAATTTTAATCGATCGATAATCGAAATAATCGACTAGTAGAACGAGTTTTGCCATGAATTAAACAGCTAGGTGATGAGATGTTTAGTGACCTCTGCAGGAATAATTCACCGAATTTGGTTGAAAATAAATTTACCTTTTTAGGTCTCTCACAGAAATTTGTCAGACAACTTTTAAAAACGATTAAAAGCTGCATTCATGCCTAAGAGTGTGTCAACTTGAGCAGAAACACCTAAAATTTTACAGAGATCAGCGTTTCGTAAAAGAAACTTTTTGGACTATACTTACTAGCTTAAAGCTTGCTGCCATTTCTCTCAAAAACAGCTAGAGCTACGATAAAAATATAAAAGACAAAAACGTTATGGAAAATTTAGGGCTGCATCCAAATGATTGATGATCAATAATATAGGATCGTAAGTTTTAGCTGTATAACATTGAATAAACACATTGTCAAAAAAAACTATAAAAGCTACATGAAAAAGTCCGCAAAACAATTGAAAACTGTGTAATTACAAAATCTCACAAATATTAAATATTTTTCTTATTAAAAGTTACCGCGGGTTTGTATGAGTGTTTAAGTTTGGTGAGCCCTGCTAATGCAACCTGAGTCACCTCACTCTGTAAATCCTAAAGGACCTACTTTTCGTAAACAAGAAATATAGTACGTTTTAATAGATGAAAAGTGAAATTAAATAATCTTCAACAGCCGTTATATAATAAATAGATTTACTTGCATCAGGTCCAGACTTATTGAAATTGTAATATTCGAAATGAAACGCAGAAATCAACACTGGTAAAAATCGCTGTAAAATCGAAATGAAAATATACAAACGCTTTAATGTAATACTACCTATTTTTCATCTTGTTCGAAAAGGCTGGAATGACTCTTTGATGCACATTTCTAAATTATTCTACGCTAAAATGAACTTACAAATGCGTTAATTCCTCAAAGATTACATCTCGAATAGTAATCGAAAAACTATTACATATCAGTGCATACATATCGTATTAAAAGTAATAAAATGTTATTGTTGTTAATAACTTAAAAATCTTTTTAGCTCTATTTAGCCTATAAGATTCTACTTAATAATCTTTATATAATTGTTAAAGATAATCGAAGAAAATATTTTCCACACCACCATCATTTATAGCCAGAAACGTTTCATCTGAATCATACATACTTCACTCAGAAAGCAATTTTACTGATAGTAATCTTACCAGTGAAAAAAAGCTATTTTATGAAATATTTACTGGAGTTATCATAGCCTTCAAAACTAAAAAACTTGTAGTTTGTCCAGGCATGTTTGTTTAGTAAAATAAATTCGAAGCTGTTAGTTACATTTTGTTGTATGGAATTTAGGTAGTTGTATGAATTTTTAATGAATGTTGAAGCACAAAAGTTATAACTAATACATATCTAGAGAACATATCATTATATTGTTGTTGCGTCGCTACCTATGATATTCCCTATTCTCTGTTATTGATGTTAGTACCTTAGTAAAATCATAGTTATCATTATTGGCCTATAAAACAGATGGTTGCAATTCGTTATATAAAACCCTAATTTTAGCACATGCTTCTGTCATAGAAAAATACATTCTCTAGATACGGTACTAACATTAAATTCCTATAAATAAATGTATAGAGAATAAAGTGTAATCTAGGATAAACATCATCTGATCTTTGTCAATCTACTCAGTATAGACTGTCACCTTTTCAAGATGTGAAACCTTTAGATTTGCTGTATAAAAATAATATATAATAATGTAAAATAACGACTAGGCAAATAATTTAGGAAATAGCCGGGTATATTATTGTTGTAAAATGGAGATTAAACTAAATTCATAAATGCAAACTGTTTCATTTATTGCATAATTTTGTAACTGCAGGACTACGGAAGTTGAGAAAACACAAACACAACGTTACACTTATTGCACAATTTACTTGTATTATATGTGCGGTCTCAGACGAATTTTAGCAAAAAAACACATTTTCGTCAGGAAAGTAGATATATTTTACATTTGCTACAATAACTCATACCTAAATCTATAACAATATTTTATCGAAATGAAACAACAAATTTAGTGGAATATTCATTTATTTAAAACAAATTGCTTTAGTTTTATTAATGTTAAATCCACGATAAACTTTCCGCTCTAGCTAAAGCTAAATACTGGCTATATTCAGAGCAACGATACCGACCATTAAAATTTATCAAAACTTTTAAAATTTAATGTATTAATACTGAAGGCACGATCTACATAATAAATATCCTAAGCTTTATTTACATGTCGATCATTAATTTTTCCACCGTCCCAATCAATATACGTAGCCGCCATTGTTGTCATAGCTCTGTCCACCTCCGTTACCTCCGGAGCTGTAACCTCCCCCATTTCCTCCAAATCCACCAGAACTGTATCCGCCTGATCCACCAACGGAGCTGTATCCTCCTGATCCACCTGAGCTATATCCACCTGATCCTCCAAAGCTACCTCCGGATGATGGCGCTCCGTAGCTGGATGAGGGCGCAGATGGTGCTCCGTAGCTTGAGCTTGGTGCGCTACCGCCAAACGATCCACCGAAGCTACCGCCAGATGAAGGAGCTCCATAGCTGGACGAAGGAGCGGATGGTGCTCCGTAGCTGGAAGATGGGGCAGATGGAGCTCCGTAGCTGCTTGAAGGGGCACCGCCTCCGAAAGAACCGCCAAAGCTTCCCGAGCTAAAGCTGCCGGATCCAAAACTGCTACCGGAAGATGGGGCGCCGTAGGAAGAGCTTGGTTTGGATGGAGCGCCGTAAGAACTGGATGGTTTAGAGGGAGCCCCGTAGGAGCTGGATGGTTTAGATGGAGCGCCATAGTTTGATGATGGCCTACACAGAGCACCATTTATATTTGGAGACAACATAAATGAGTATTCATATTTATTACCTGGAAGGTCCTACTGGTGTTCCATAGCTGGTTGAAGGAGGCAAGTATTGGCTCAAACTGCTGCCTCCATTTCCATGTCCGTTTCCATTTCCGCGGCCGTTACCATTTCCTCGGATTTTGCCATTTCCTCCAAATCCAGAGGAAGGAGCGCCATAACTGGAAGAAGGAGCAGCTGGTGCACCATAGCTGGAAGACGGGGCGCTGAAGCCTCCGCTACTGCCGCCGAATCCTCCTGAGAATTCACCAAGAAATAAAGAGTAAGTTTCAATATGTTCACGATACAAATTATGTTAGGGGATTGTACCTGATCCTCCAAAGCTGCTTCCTGAGGAAGGAGCTCCGTAGCTGGAGCTTGGAGCAGCTGGAGCTCCGTAACTGCTTGATGGGGCTCCACCTGAAATATTTCATAAATTTCCACTCTTACGGAAATCTAAATCTCGCGCTGTCAAGAGAAATTGGAAATGATGCACAAAAATTGATGATTATTAACTAAAACAAATTAAGTTGCAAAATGAACCTAACAAAAGAGTAGATTAAGGACAACTTCAAGTATTGAGCAACAGGAAACTATAAAGTCAAGAGTTGTAAAAACTGTTTTGGCAATAGAGAGGTCCACTTTAGTTTAAATTAGCTGTACAATATAGAGCAGCTGAAGAATAAAAATATATTATTTCAATCTATTGGCTGCGTAAATGTATGTAAATATCATGAATTTATGTAAACAAATTTGTAATGATTTCATTAAAACTGTTGTATGTAATAAAGTCGGTATTTAGTCAGATATCACGAGCCTCAAAATTTATATTTAAATACCTCCATCTACCTAAATTTTGTATTTGCTTCAATAACAACTTCAAACTTCCCTCCTGTGGCAGGAATATGAACGTCATATTTTAATTCTTTTATAAAAGTGTACGTATCAGTATTAGACGGTTCTAAATAAGCCCATTTTTCTATTCAATACGTAATATGTTTCTCTTTCCATAGCTTAGCTGGGTGGATATGGAGAACAAACTTTTTTGAGATGAGAAATGTTATCTTTTTCTCAAATGAACATCCGTTTATGGTTTTCTTATCCAATGTTTCTTTTAAATATGAACGTTAGCTGGTATTTCATTTTGAAAAACCACTAATGCGGAAAAAACATCATAACTTATCCTGAATTTTTTAGATGCGTTTGCTAAATCTGTTGGGTTAAAAATATATCTCAAGATCAACGGAGATAATAAATGACCTACTCTTTGTCACAAACAAGTTCAATTGCGAATGTTATTTACTCTCTTGACAATGCGTCCTTCTGTTAACAATAAGTGAGAAACTATGTTAGTTAATGCCAAGCGAATTCAGTACAACACTTAGCATTGTTACGATGCAAATGAAATCGTCCCATTAATCATTGCAGCGAATCTCCGAATTTAATTTAAAACCAGAGTACAATAAAATTAAATTTTGCAACTTAATTTAGTAACTTTATTAAATGAACTCGTTTTTTGTTAATTAATGTTGCAAAAATAGTTTAATCCAGCTTTGCAAAATGCCGCTTTTAAACAGCAATCAAATTACACAATCATTTGTAAGGCAAGGGCTTGGAAATTCGCTAACAGTTAATATCTACCTCCGAATCCTCCTCCAAAACCGCCTCCAAAGCCACCGCCGCTTCCACCTGACGAAGGTGCGCCGTAGCTGGAGGAAGGCGAGGAAGGAGCTCCGTAAGATGAAGATGGCACAGATGGTGCTCCATAGCTTGAAGAGGGAGCACCACCTCCAAATCCTCCGCCATTGGATGGAGGTAAGTAGCTACCTCCAGGTCTTCCAGATGAGTATCCCCCACCTAGTGGAGCTGAGCATAGAAGCACGTGTTTTAAAACTGGAGTTCAAATATTTTTTTCATAAAGCTCTTCTTCTATTGGAATCAATCCGTTTACTTTCACGCGATATTTGAAAGGTTCATTTCGCTATTTCTCCAAGTGTTTTCTTAAATTGATTCAGGGGTCAAGGTAAGGTAACATTCTTTAGTCCAGACCAACAACAGAACAGTTTTACTCTGCACAATCTTAAATTGCAAGTTTACTGGTGAATCACTAGTTCTTAATATATGTCTTTATCAAATAAAAAAACTAAACATACAGTTGTAGTTGAAAAAAAAACATTATCAAGATAGAAAAAACACATTACAGATCAAAACATGATTAAATCTGTCACACTTACTTTTATGCCTCCAAAAAATGCCCACATGATAAAAATCACCAAAAATATAAATCGCTTTTTAATCGGTGTCGTATGATTTTTTCGAATAAGTTCAGAAATCATAATTTACTACTACCGGAAAACAGACGAGATCAACAGAACTGTTAAGCATATTTAATTCATCAGCTGCTATGAATATTAAATTCTAGTCGGTTTGTTAACCTTCAATGGGATTTTCTGCTCTGAACGGAATTTTCAACTTCTGTTAATTATACCGTCTTACGCTCTGGTGTAATTTAAGCATCCGTTATTAAAATAAGATTAGTTAGAATTTTATTTCATAGTGATTTCAAAAATAAATGCAATTTTTAAATGTTTCAGTAATTGCGTAATAGTTTATATTCGACAATTGTTTTATTTGCTATGCTACTAAATATAACAAAGTTTGATTGTCCTGATTATTATCGGAATTACTTTTTGTTCGCGGCTTTTCATTCCAATTCCGACAAACCAAAAAGATTTTATAACGAAACTAAGACACCTTTCAAAATATAATTTAAAAAACCTTTTTTAATCGTCCTCAAAGCGCAGTTTGCGGAAATATTGACATCGAATAATTCCGCTTTAGAAACGTTGAAAAGTGAAAATCGCCATAGAAATTATTTCACCGATTGACGGATTTAATTGTAGTTTTCGCTTATTTCATCAGGAATAAAGGCACACATTCCTTTGTAATAACAGTATTTGAAAATAACACCAAAGAACGATACCCTATTATCAAATGCACTCACCGTCACGCTTTTGCAAGTGGCCTGCATTGGAAGCGGAGAGCAAACTGCAAAGAGCAAGTGTAACCTGAAATGAAAAATAAAAATAGTCAAAAATACAGCTATAAAGCAAACAAGAATTTGATCTTAGCCTACGTTTTTTCATCTGAAACAAACATATAACTATCAATTAGGGCTGAGTTATTTAAACGTTATTCTATAAATAATAAATATTGTTTTAAATTCTTCTGCTAAGTAAATGATGCAACGTCACCTTGTACTTAATCCTGCAATTAGTAAACAGTAGGATAGATCTATGTACATTTAATAGGCATTCAGTTTTTCTTCCATATTAGCCAATTTCTGCACTTAAAGCCAGAGAAAAACGCATTCATTAAACAGTAGGCTTTGTTATCGACATATTGCGAACAATTATATCTTATCTAGACCTACTTTTGCTAAATGCTAAATGAGCTTCTGTAATTTGAAAACCATAGGCCTATGCCTGTGTAAAGGTTCTTTTAGCAATAGGTTAAGTAATAGGGCAAATATTGCAGAGGATTTTTTTGCAAAACAATTCATACTTTCAGTCAATCGAAGGCGATTTTCATTGTAAATACAAAAAAGAACAATAGTAGCAAAACAAAATAACTTGTGACTTGATTGAAGTTGTGCCGTCCACAACTGATTAAGTTTGCATTTTATAATATATAGCAATTTAAAAAAATATTACTGTCTTCAAGCGTGGTCCTAATTTACTTGTGCTTAATACTACATGTCATAGTATTTTTAAATTAATTTAGCCTTTGCAATTTTCTGGACGATAGCATACCAATCATATCGATTAATAGAAGAATTAAAATTTTCTAACGAAAACGTCCACCATTGATTGGTTTTTAGTAAGTAGAACAGCATCCCTTAGGACAGATTCGATCCTATTCAAAATTTATATTGTAAATGTTGCGTTCTAAAGCTGGGTGTATGTATGAAAAATAAATAAGTAAAACAAAAATTAATTTGTTAAATCACTCTAAGGGAACATGTAAATGTTAGCGCAGGAAAAGTGCCGCTTTTCTGAAGTTAAATTCGATTATTCGTGTAAATGTTGAAAGATTTTTCTCTACGACATACTGACTTATTCGGCATAAAACTGGTTGTAGGGTTGAAATCGGGTAAAAAATTACATCTTTCTTTGGAAAAGTTCAATTTTACCACTAGCTACACGTGTTGCGAGTTCAATAATACTGGATAATGCTAAAACGTGTAATTAGAGGAAAATATAAAAAATATAATATCTTGTTATCGCATCTCACACAAAAGGTTTTAATCAACAATAGGAGTCACATAATGATAAACACGCCTTAAATAGTTTATAGCATTTCATGGTAACACATTCGCAGCATTTCTCTTAGTTTTCTTTGCCATATTCCGTTAATCACCTTGCCTATTTAGCGCGGTAAGAATGTCAATTAAACCGATTTTCTTGAAAACTATCTACGTATTCAAGGCAGTGAATACTAATTATTATTGCACAACGCAAAGAAAACATTGAAAATCGTGAAAGATACACATATAACGCATCAAACACTGAAACCATTATGTCAATCAGGTCAACTGATGTAAATACAATTGATGTGCTAATATTAAACATTCCGAACATCTGATGTGTTCAATTGTTCTCATCTCATCTGTTAAATCATTGCTAATGGCAATGTGATAAAATTTAACTAAAGCAAACATTTAAGTGTAAATAGCTGTTCATTTTAAGAGCTGAGTAAACATTTGAAGTGCAGCAATTTTGTTATTAAATCCACATGAGCTGACCGAATTCACCATAAATGTTTTAAATGATTAACGATTTATTGCGCTCATCTCTTTAAAAATGTTGGTAATACTTGAGACAAATTGGAAATTATGTGCTTCAATTAGTATTAATCCTCTGAATAAATAACCACATTATCTGAATTTACATAAATCCGTGACTCAACKGTTACAGGCGAAATCAGAACCCAGTATAAGAAAGTGACATTTCAACAATAACATACAATAACAAAAATAAAATTATAAATGGGTATCTAAAATCGAACAATTCATTTATCAGAAATGTTAYCTGAATAGATAGGAACAATTTAGTCATTAAATAAACGTCTTTYGAAAGCGAAGTAAATAGATCCCGTCAATTATTTAAGAAATACAAAGCTTCCGCTAATTCGATGTCATAGGCGCATAAGAGATAATACATTTTAATGCATTACCCGGAGCGAAAGCAGAAAAGTAAAAGTTTAAGATAAAAGAATATCCAATCATTTCCGGGTTCGGTTATTTAACTCTTATGATAGCCCTAGTTGGGAAGTACGCAATAGTGACACAAGTAGTTAATGTTTGCCTACAATATGTTCTACCAAACATCTTTATGGCATGGCCCATCTTCGGACAGTCGTAATCTAGTCATCAATCTGGCGTCTTCATATGCTAAAGAGCTTTCCCTAGAGATTTGCAAGTGACGAGAGTTACTCAAATGGATCTAACTAATATTAAGAAAATTTTGGATCTAACCATTATATTCAACCAAGTTATTATTTGCATATAAAAATTGAGAGGGAGAAAATTCTCAACTTTTCACACAGTAAGGAAAATCCAAACCAGTTCTTAAAATGGAAATCTAAATAACTTCTGCATAAATAAATCATAACAAAACTGACACTGAACTAGCTGGACGACGCCGCTTACCATTGACCTCTATTCAGAAACCCGTTCATAGTAATGAAAGAAATTGATAAAGATGAAAAGTGATAGTTCCAATAGTTGTGCTAATGGGATCCTCGACTTTGAACACACGTTTACTTTCATTAAATGTTGCAGGTCATCGAAAATAGTGAGTGAAGAAATCTTGCTGCATACTTATCAGAGACTATCGTCTTTTAAATGTACGGTTGCACACAAGTAGTTTCTGCAATTTTAGCATTTGTATTTAAGCTACTTGAAAGAGCACACGATAACGAGCATTTTTTCAGATGATTATCTTCTTCCGGTGTTGAAATATCAAGCGCAGCTTGACAAATTTACCACTTGTATTATCTTCACAGTAAATTTAATTGCGCTTTCTTTAAATTATGTTGTACAATGTACAAATGCTGCTTTGAAAAGAGCTCTCGCTGAATGCTGTTGATTGGAGAAAACGGTTATTGTCCAGGATAATGAGATATAAAACGAAGAAACATTAGTTTTAGCTCTAAATGACTTGTTAAAAACTTTCTAATCTTGTTTGCACTGTCAAGCTTACTGCATCTTCTTCAGCTATTTATATTTCATAAACAGCATTATGTAATAGTAATGTAATATTCCATTATTTGGTCACATGTATCTGTAATTCGCAAATTCGCTTTGTCAATTTTTCTGAGAGGAAAATTAAATATTTTAAATCCCTAAAAATAACACTTTCTTATTTTGATGTTAAGTTAGTTGAACTACTTTATTTATTGTGCTTTAGCTGGTTTTTGTTGAAAATATTTTAAAATAAGCTTTTTCTAAATTTTATGTAGTACCAGTGTGCAGTGTGCTTACGCTTTTTTAGTACAATATAAAAAGTATACATTCGGGCAAAATTCTAATAAAAACTTTTTGATTGCATTCGATAGCAACATGTTTACGGTATTTTAAATAATAATATTTGAAAGAAAAAAAAACGTTATTGTTTCAAGTAAAAATGCTTATTAAAATAGTATTTCAATATTTTTTCTAAACCGATTACTACACAATAAAAATTAAGAACGTTATCGTCGGTACACTGGTAATGAAACAAAAATTCACAAAACCGTTGTCTTTGCCTCATTGATTTAGCAAAATCCTGGTCGAATAAATTACCACTAAAACTGTCACTTACCACGTAAGAACGCATGTCGGTAAATGCACACTCGCAATATACGCTACGATTTAAAAATGTAGACCTAGACTGAAGATCCACAAGTTTATGTTGAAGAGCATCTTCGTAGCTTTATTTATATAATTTGGCCAAGCTCGCCAAGTGAAAGTGTTTCTTCAGAGCAATGAAGATGGGCAATTTTGAAGGTCTTCGGATCGTGAGTAGCGCTGGAGATTGGAGGTTCACAGGGTTGATTTGTAGTTCGAAATTACTAATACATTTGGAAACCTTTTGAGAAGGAAAATTTAATATTACTGACGTTTTATAGATTGTTGTAAATTRTTTTCAGCTGTTATAAACCAAGCTTGTATTTTTAACTAGTATCACAGAAAATTACGTCTAAATCGGATTGCCCACKAAGAAATATGCTTTTAATAATAAGTGTTCAATGGAGTTAGTACACTTTAAGCAATTCAATTCAGGYATTTACATTCTTGATAACACAAATAGTTTAYTTGATAAAAAATCAGATTGTCGAAGCTTTATAACATTTATCATCATGTTTTGAACGTGAAACACTCACGTTATTAAAAGCTAAACATTAAAGACTWAATTCGGTAGGTCTTCTTAAATCTATAATATTTTTCTGTATATTTATTAAATTTKCTATCATAGGCAAACGTTCCTGTAATAACTTGCGGTTTCGCATGGCTTAAAATAGAAATTTTCTTCTAGTGAATTATGYCTCAGGATAAGTGAACATGAGCTCGTTTTCTTCTAAACTAAAAAATAAAGAAAGCACAAAATAATTCTTATTTAGAGTTTYAATAGTAATAATTTTAAATTGATAATAMATTAATATAAACTTAATGATTATAAAATAAATAACCGATTCTTCAGATTTGTCGTGACAAGGAAACCTCACACAAACTTAGAATAGACAAACCACATAATTTGATCATAAGAAGCTAATTCTCCAAAATTGCTGAATTATTTACAACTTTTTAAAGTTATTATATCGAATTAAAAAATTAGTGAACATTTTCATAAAAAATTGAAAATATTTAATTTGAGTTAGTTTGGGTTAGTTGTCTAGTCTTCGACCTCCAAAGATTGACTTTTTGATTGTGGATGTTTTCCGTATTTAATTTTAAATTTGAATATCAGACAAGAAAGTTCCATGCTCTCTCCAACACGTTAAGTAGGTAAAACGAAAAGTAGACGAAATTTATTTGAAAAAGTCGCAGATCATACCAAAAATATAATTTGCCTTGATTCCATGCGATGCTTGAATAAAATACATAATCCAAAAATACAGTTTCAATATTGTAACAGGTAAATTTTGTTTTGATTTCAAACTAAATTGTGCCAAAATTTACACAAAATTTGCATTTCTAATTAAAATGTGGATGTTTAAAATTAAAGTCATATTTATGCATACAAATACGATTTAGGCCTTTCATCAATTCAGGCAAAAATAATTCAAACCGAGCATCTACTTCTGTTCTGCTATTTCTACTGTTAGGTTTAAATTTATTCGACATACGATATGGCAATGCAATGGCAAAGTTTAAAACCGAAACTCCTACGAAAAAAAAAATTGGACAATTTCAAAGTAAAATTGCTTGTTTATGTGAAATTTTGACCCAAAATACAAATGCTACACACAAAATTAAGTCCAACATAACGGATTACTAAGGTACAGTTTAAAATATAAATTAAATAAAATTATTAAATTAATAAAAAATGTATTTGATCTGAAATGGTTTTATTAACATTCCCAATCAGACCTGGATTCCTCAGAAATATTATTCTGCAATATTAAACTGCTACAAGTAAGATTACAAAATTTCTACCTGCTACCCGCTTGACGTGGGTTTAAATTTTCCAACTTTTATATTTTAATCTTGCAACTTAAAGTCGATCACGCAAAAATTATGCAATATATATTCAAAACTAATGTTTTGGACGAATATTTTTGGTAACATCATTTACTGAAATATTCAACTAACAATTAATTAACAATTCAATAAACCAAACAAAAATCCTTTACTTTCGTGTGGGTTTTTATGTTAATGAAAAATTTGAACTAAAATCACACTTCTCATTAATACCAGTTTTTGCTGTAAAATTTCACACGTGAAATCAGCGCAAACAATACTTGGATTCCAGACACTCTTGAAAAGCCTACGTAATTTACAAAATATATAATCACTAATTTGAAAAAACGATTTAAACAATTTAATTGACAAATAGATTTCTGTTACAAGTCAAAGTAATGTTCGACCTTGGATTCTGAATTTGGGAACAACTATTTAGAAAAATAAACATTTACCAGTAGCTAAAATTCATTTGAGCACAAAACAAATTGGTAAATTACGCAAGGAGCGAGTGTGAAGTGCATGATTTTAAAGTTTTCTACTCTGATGCCACTTTTTAGGTCAAGATGGGCTCTTAGATTAGTAGGCTGATTATAATAATTTTAAGTAAGCAAATTGGTAAATACCTATGTAAAAATACAGACTAAATAAATGGACATTCGACATGCTTATTGGGTCCACCTAGAAAACATATCCCTTATAATAAATTATAAAAAAAATCATATGCTCAAGTTCACACCGATCCAAAGTTGAGAAATATTATACTATTTTCAATATACAGCAAGATGTTCATGTTGATTTATAACAATAATTAACTGCTCAAAAAGAATTGGAGTTTTTCTCTAGGTTAAAAATTACCATTCTTCGAGTTAAATTCTGCGCAATATAAAAAACGCTAAAGGTAAAGTCAATCATTTTTCACTGTCTTGTATAAATACGGGAAATTTAGATTAAAAATTATAAACATTCATATAAGCATTATGTAAAATCAGTGACTAAAATTATAAATTTATTTAAATAACTGTTTTAATTCCGAGGATTACTCATCTACACAGATTTCAACCGATAATTAGCCCTACTAATCAAATTAAATTGCGAAACCTCGTAAAATCTAATAGCCGACAATAATAGGGTTTCGACAAGTACGGCTAGTAACGGCTAGTAATGCATCACGAGATGATAAAAAAAATTAATAAATCGTTCATATATGGATGCTCAGACCATTCTGTAACATATCGACATAATTGAACATCAATGTAATCATCGAGACTATTAAATATTGCTTCAGTCAGTTTAGCCGTGGATAACTTTTATGCACTTTTAGTTTTGCCAAGGTTTTTGGCCCAATTTGAGCCAATCATGTCAACATTTAAGTATTATCTGAAATTAGGACTAGCTTTCAATTGCTTGCTCTAAATTAACGTTGAACTGAATTGCGATCGAATTTTTGGTCAACATATTGTAATAAGAAATTTCATACAAACGTTATATTCTAGAAACTGTAAATAAAGTTATTATTATCAAAGATAAATTATATATAAAAAGTATCGCACATTCATTTAAGCGTGAGTAGGACTTTTCAAATATGCCGCCTGGGATTAAGTTTGGTTTACTTTTATTTTCGGACATTGCAAAAGCAAAATTATATAATTATAAATAATTATATTTATTGGCTTGGACAATTAAAGATGTAAATGATGATAGAGTAGAAGTTGCCCCCTTCATATAAAACGCCTTATTTATTTTAGTTGAAGATTAATAACTCTTTACAGTTTTAGTCAATATTCTTTAGTTTTACTTAATTAGACACACATTTTTTACTATTTATGTCTGTGATTTGCACGATTTCCAACGGAAGCTTAGTTTGGTTAGTTCTATTATCAATTAAGCGCAGAAACGGTTTTTGCTTTTTTCATTTTATCCGTTTCTTGACTTTTGCCTGAAAAATGCTTTTAAGAAACGTCTGGGAAACTTAATTTTCCTGATTCAGAAGCGAAATAGTCAGAGAATTTTATATCTACAAGAAATCAAGAAACTTGTTCGAAGAAAATAAAATGTTTCAAATAAAGGACTGGCTAATGGAATATCTGTTGCATGTTCCGGTTCGGTTTGTCGATAATAATTTTTAGGTAAATACACACATAAATTTAGCACGAATTTGTATTGTAAGGCTTGTAATTGGAAATTTTCAAAATAAGACTGCTGCTGTTTTCTGTTCAACTCTTTGCATAATTCTTTTATTCTTAACTGGTCGTTTATTTCATAATATTTATTTTATTTTAAATATCGAAAATAATATTACTAAAAACATATTTACATCGGACTTTATTTCTCCTCTCTAAGTCAGTTATCAGTTAATAATAACTTTTGTGGCTCTTACTAATCGGATTTAACTTAGCAAACTACTTAAATTCGCCATAATGGCTGTCTCTAATAAGGTGAAGGTAGTAAACATTAATTAAGTAGAATATTGCGGAACCAACCTCAATTTGTGGTTCCCAGTAATCTACTGAAAGGTGCTAATTTCCGCTCTTCACCTAGTCTAATAAAGTTACATTATGTTATGAAATATTCTGGTTTTACAATTATAAATAGTGTAAACTTTTCAGGGTGGTAAGAATTATAACAGCAGGAATAAAATATTTAAAAAAATATCTTCTCCAAATATAAGTTTTGCTAACTGTAATTTTACCACAAATAAAAATAATATTGCACACACGCTATATGATAATAGAACCTTTTGTCCTAAAACAATTATTAACCGAGATTGAGATTTTCCCAACATTTACAACCTCAATTATTTGCTTCTTTTGACAAACATCATGTATACCATAATTATTTAAGTCGCTGCATATTAGATAATATGATGGTAAATACAGTTTAATTTTGAATTTGTAATTCTTACATAATTTGTTATTCATTTGTTTCTTATGGAGGCACAATGAGACAAATAAAACCGTAAAGTACTTATGCAGCCAACAGAAGTTTTCTAATGGTTGTGGAAAGCATTAAAAATTCCCGATGAATATTTAAAATCATCATTATCAAATTCAAGTCCAAATGAGTAGTAAAATCCCAATCCGTGTCATGTTTTAGTTATTCACGGTGATTATTATTACTTGCATAAATGTATGCTAATAGATTACAAAACTACCACTTTAAGACAAATGCATAGCGAAATACGCATGCAAATAGCCATTCACATATACACGTACAGTTTATATTACTAAAGCGTAACAAAATGCGTGAGAAACGAAAGTTTTTTTTACCGAGGATGGATGAATGAAGAATAAGTTTTAATCCACCTTTGAACTAGTAAGAGCAACATTTAGAAATTGTGCTTTTTTGGTAATTACGCTGTAGTAATACTGATTTTCTGGTTTCTCGCTTATTCAAGTTGGCTTAATAGCTTGCGGATTGCTAGATGTTGATATAATTATATAAATGTATAAAATTCGACATTTTGACGTACTATATTAAAAAAATTGTTGGACTGTTTTTAAAAACGAATCCCTCCCGTATAGTTTTGTTAAAACGGGAATAACTTTTTTAGCCTTTTAGTAAAAAATGAACGCACTAAAGTCTTAAAGGTTCCAACTATTTTTCTTCATTATTTTCATAATTTTTCAAATACTTAGCTTTCTTTGTATAGTAATTAATACAGTATTTTGCGTAAACCTTATACATCATGCTTCTATCATATTAAAGAAATTTTTAAATGCTACTGCGGAAATATTTTTTTCACGCCTTTTTTCAATCTTAAAATGTAATATTCGCATTCTGAAAGTGAGAGTTATAATCTGATCGCAATGCGCTCTCCTCCAATTTAATATCAACTATCGAATTAAAAACCGTAACTATCTAACTGAATAGCAGTTTTACACGAAACAATTTCAAAATAGCTGCAAATGTGGGTTTTGCTCAGAATGACAAAAAAGGCCTACTTAGGAACTCCAAAAACTAAAATGATATAATTGGAATTTTTCTTTCATAAAACATGGTATTAAATAGTTGGGTGCAATCCGGAAAGATAATTGTTGGAGTCTAGTTATTTAACTATGCCTGCGATGATTAACGGACTATGAAATCGATATCTCAGCAAATTACTAAATAGTAACAAGTCAAAATTGCCTCAAAACCAACTTTCTTCAAAGTAAAATGCCAACTTAATGAACGACATCATTTCAAGATTATTTTCGCAAATTGAACACTAATAATTTTTCATTTCTCAGGTAGGAGAAATAAATCATGAATAAAATTCAACTGTTTCAATCAAAAACATTCAAGCAAGACGCTGTAGATGTATTAAAATGTATTCACATTCGATAATATTCTCCATGAAAATGTACGATTAATTTTAAAAAAGTATACTTTCATTCTCAAAAAATCGATGCAATAGGTTTTGAACTGAAATTGTCGTCAGTCAGACGGAAATCTTGTACAACATATAGAAATTAAGAGAAATAATCTAGATAATATACATAATGATTTAAAATAAATAAATGCCTCAAGTGTCCATCCGTTGAAAACATTTGATCAAAAATGAAACATCTGAATTTCGTAAAATACTTTTTGTTATTGTTGTAATTAAAAGCTGTTATTTTACTAAATCCGTATTGCAAACAAAAAATTGTAAAAATGAACATGCAACTTAAAATTTCCTGAAACACTTTTCAGGCGTTTTGTTTAAATTGAAGAAGGCAAAAGTTGTTTGGCTTAGTCCACTGATTTAAATAAAAATTAAGGAATATGATTCTCTAAAATTAGGATCAGAAAGCTATTTTGTATCAATACACATAGGTAGTAATGTGCATTTCGGTTTAATTGTTGTTTATATGTTTATATATTATTTGTTATGTTTATATATTTTATATTAGTTAATTTCAGAATTAAGAGTTTTCAGAACCTTCTTAATCGGGTTTATAAATTTCTAATGAGATAATATGCAAATATAAATGCAACAAGAAACAAAAAGAAATAAAGTTTAAATATTCTGAAATTATTAAGCATCGAATTAGCGATGATTCATTTCCGTGCGCTGTTGTTTCTTTTTAATATTCCCATTGGGCGATTTATCTATTTCGCTCGTACGTTCTTCAGCAGTAAAAACTCATTTAACGCGCCCTTTTTTCTATTAGTAAAATAATATGTTTTTAAATGATAATTGTAAGGTTAAAAGTTTCCACTCCAACTTTAAGTCAATTAATTAATTTCAGCTTCAAATGTTTATTGGTGAGACAAAATAGGTTCACATCATCGCAGCAAATTTTTCATACAGATGCCAATTAAAAACTTAATTATTACGAATCTCATCAATAGGTAATTAATTATGGTTACATGTAAGAGAAAAGCCAGGTATCTTATCTTTTCGCTTCACTTTCATTCCTTTGCACTTGACTAAGTAGATTCATCTAGTTTCTAATTTAGATTGAATCGGGTGATCCGCCCAAATCATCCGTTAATAAACTAACATAAAATGTAAACAAAAACGAAAAGAAAGTTTTGCCTTGAAACAATAAACAGCGATTTTTTATTGATTCAAATCATATCAACACAAAAAGCACATAAAAGGCACAAAACGAATTCTACTCGATGATGAATTAGATAGCTCTCGTTGCAAATGTCTTGTTGAAATGTCTGAAAAGATAATGACTTATATTAGATGGAAATAGAAAAACGTATTTTATTGTAGTCAGAAAGAAAAAGATAAAAACATTATTAGTTTGCAAACTTTTCGTCCTAAAATTTGCTTTGATAACTTTCATACTTATCTTCCTTGCTACAGGTTTTACTAGCAGTTATTCACTAGTCGTGAGCATGAACTAGAGGATGTAATTTTTTCAACATGGAATCGATACGAAATTGTTCCGTTATCGTAAAAATACTCGTTTGCAACAAATTCAACTTGATAAAAAAATTTAAAGCCTCATTAAAAATGTATGGGGTGTCTCAACAAGTACCAACACTTTAATTTTTTAATGGCCGAATGTAAGTTTAAAAAAGTCCAATTTAATAAATGTTTGCCTCTTTATGTTCCTTTGCTGTTTCAGAATACCACATTTCAGTTTGTCTTTATTCTAACACAAGACATTAAGCCAAGAATAAGGAAAGTGGGTTTATGAACTGTTTAACGCAATGGAAATGCGACATTAAAGTTCCATGCTAAAATAATTACACATTTAAATGTTAACAACTTGTCACCCTATGCATTATATTTTCTTGGATCAACGAAGTGAAGTAACAACCATTAACAAAATACGTTATTAAAAAATGATTGTTGACGCAAAATAATAAGTGGACAATTGAGCAAAGTGGGATGTCCGTCGCTCATGAAGATAAAGTTGACAGGAATTTACTAAAAAAATTATTCCTTTATTAATCGATTTCATTATAATAACTGGAACCTTATTTATTTTATTTACAGAAATGCCAGTAAGAGTTCAAATTAACCATGTTCAATTTTTTTTTCTTCATATTGTTGGCACCGCGATTCTTTTAAGAAAGCACAAAAAACTAACTGATGAAATTATTTTATTATGTTAATCTGAAGTGACTGAACCTGATTACGCTTACTAATATAAAAATGAGGGTTGTTTCTCTATAATATCCAAAAGTGCCATTTCCTAACGTTTATTATTTCCTTTATTTCAAATTCATATTTGGATGGGAAGGCAAACAATTAGGTTGCCTGAGTGAACTATTGCTGGAACACCGTGTACTAATCGTTTCAGTATTACACTATCCTACATGTATATCCAGTTCAAAGCGTAAGTTTAAATTTTAGTCTATTTTAAAACATTCAAGTCTACACTGAATAAAAATTATCCGTCGCAATCGTTATGAGTTTTTCAAGTAAGTTTACTTTTAGTTAGTAAGGAAAAATAAATGCCCATATTTGATTTATATGCACCAGCAGCAATTCATGTTTCACCCACTCCAATAATAATAACGATGGCAAATTGTTAATAATTAAGAAATCTATTAATCGACTTTATAAGATATTTCACTTGCTTGACGCTTTAAGTATATGTAAAGCATATCAATTATCTTAAATAATATTCAGAGTACTTCAGAACTATGGAATCAAGCTTTTAAAAATTGTTTATTGAAGCAATAGAAGGGATTTGAGTAAAATAAAGACCTGTGGTCATCACAAGGATAAGCATTAGTAATTCTTAGAATAATAAGAATAAAACTAGGAATAATAAGATTAAGAATAATAAGACAATAAAAATACAGAATATTAGTCAAGCCTTTATTGTTGTTTTTGCTTGAACAATGACTTGGGTATTTCATCTCTATTCGATTAGAACTTGAGCAGTGGCGAATCAAGATCAACGTTCAAAAGCCACTTTGCAAAGTGTAATTAGCTAAATTTTCCCAGTTGATCTTTAATCTGCCACTTGAGAAGAAAAAAAAGATGTCCATATCAAATTGATGCCAATAAATATATTAGCTGGTAAACAATTGGGGAGCTTTTAATATTGGCGATCAGTTTTAGACCAGTACAAAATGAAGCTAGGAATTCTGATCGTTTTCTGTGTGAGTGCTGTTCTGGGACAACACGATCCTCATTTTTTGGAGGGTAAAAACACGATTGTCCACCTTTTTGAATGGAAATGGTCAGATATTGCTTCAGAGTGTGAAAATTGGCTGAGCAAAAAGGGCTTTGCTGGAGTACAAGTAAGTACTTCAAAAGTTTCTGCTACACAGTCACACATAAAATACAGGCAGAAACTCGTTAAAAATGTGATGTTAATGTAAAGTTTCTGTTAAAATTACGATTTTAACAAAAGATTTTAAATTATGATTTAACTTGCAATGTAACGCCTCTCTTCCATTTGCTTCATTAGAGCTTCTAAGACTTCAATTTGCAAATACATTATTCATTTAAAAGAAAAATAACATGGAGACAGAATGTCAATTTCTAACAGATTAAAAGAGAAAAGGCTTTTTAAGAATCCAGATGTTTTCTGTATAATTGGTTATATTTAAATATTCAAAATTATGTTACTCTACTGATGCAGGAAACAGTGACATACAATACAATAGCATGAAGTACCTTGAAGTTGATAAGAAATTTGTTGTGGGTTGTTTCCTGTTGATAACAAATTCAGGTTTTCAATTCTCTTGAGCTTACTTTTATTACTTCAATTAGAATTTATTATACTCGGCAAATTGTTTTGGGATGGGTCTTATGAAAAGTTTCATTTAACTACACGTCGCAAGTTTACAAATTTGCATCGAGCAAAGCCTTACGTTTAAACAAATATCGTGGACTATAAAAAAATCGGATAAATTGCCGACTGAACAACAACCATCTGCTCTGATATCGATTTTAATCTGACCGCAAATTTAAAGTCATCGAAATTTTATTCAATCACAATCCAATTCGGTTACTTGAATTGCATTGCAAATATTTTGTATCCTCACAATTTGAAAGTATTTAAAGTGGAATACCAAGTAATATAATCAGATGGGATTCAAGTTGTTTACTAAAAACCAATTATATCCATGAGTGTTGCAAATGGTTAATATTTTGAAACTGTTTCATTCATCCGCTACTGAAAATGTTTGTTCTAGATTAATTAAGAAAATATTCAAGCTTAGTGTAGAAATATTAATAAATCTCGCATTGCCAGTTAGTTATATGCTAATACATTGTGTGGGAAATGAGACCAAAAGCCACTATACAGGGTGTCACTAGCTAGATAATCACTTAGTGAGACCTGATGTTTTTATTGCACCTTGGAAATGATGTTAGTTTGCTTGTTTATGTGCCATTAGAGCGAAAATTATATGCCTATTTATGTTCAAGCTTGTTGTATGACCTGATATTTCCTTCTTCTATAGATACTTCAAAATCATCAAAAAAAATCAAGTTACGAATCGCATCTGTTCACTTCCAGTACACTCATCAGCATATTTAGATACTTAATAATTACATTAAATAAACGCAAACAATTTAAGAAAACCTACACGTACCTATATAAATTTACTTTTGAGAAATTTATTTCTCAAGCTTATTTCATTATGGTTTAAAAATAATCATACTTTTGGTATCTGTAGATTTCACCACCAAGTGAAAACGCAGTTGTTGAGGGACGTCCATGGTGGGAAAAATATCAGCCGGTTAGTTACATTCTTCAAAACAGGAATGGTGGCGAAAGTGCACTTGCTGATATGATAAAACGTTGCAACAATGTGGGAATCAGGTAAACTTGTAATCTTTTTTAAATTTGGAAAAATATGATTAGAGCATCAAGTACTGGAATAATTCCATTTTCAATGTGGGCACTTTAACATGTCATAAAAGGTCATAAGAGGATCGGATAACATATCATAAAAGGTCATAAGAGGATAGGATTTTATGTAAATTGGGGTGAAAAATCCAGCTGTAATAATTGATTGATCAATAAGACTAGAAAGACAAGCACTTCTGAAAAGGCCGATTTTGAAATTTTCAGAATTTACGCCGATCTTGTTGTGAACCACATGGCCACATCCACTGGCCAAGGCACAGCTGGTAACACTTGCGATCCATCCAGCAAGTCGTATCCGGCGGTTTCTTACAGCGAAGAAAATTTTCACACTTCCTGTGATATAGACTATAATGATGCGGCGTCGATTAGAAACTGTGAACTTTCTGGTAGGTGTCAATTTTATCAAATTCCATTGTAGCACTTTTGAGACTTGACACAAACAATCTTGAGAATAGAGCAACTCGCAAAATTGTACATAAGAATAACATCAGTAAATAATTGTTTCATTGTATGCAAAACATATGTCCTGAACAAGAGTGGTTGCAGTATAAATTAATTATTATCCAATGTTCATTTAAAATTAGAACGCCATAGAATCTGCTGTTGAAAGAGCTGCATAGTTGGAAAACTATTTAAAACAATTTTCATACTTTATTTGGTGTGATTTTTAACCAAATGTTACATTATGAGTAAATGGTTTTTTGATATTAACGAAGGCTTACTTCTCAAAATCAGTAACGGCCG
>NW_026018916.1:8600668-8600951 GCF_020466585.1 Dendroctonus ponderosae
TTGTTTATCGGAACAATATTTTGATTTTTTATGTGGATGGTAATCATTGATCAACTGGTACTGCGCGATTACTCGTGATCACCAAAAAAGTACTGAATTGAAATTTCACTATTCTTACATATCGATCAGATATTTCATTCAAATATGTAATTTAAATTTACTTTATTATATTATTATTTAATTATTTTCAGGAAACCGATTTAAATTAACAAATTTATCGAACGTTCGGTGATGTTCCGACCTCGAATAATCGATCGTTTTAATCATTATAACGCGGCAGCTT
>NW_026018916.1:8601197-8628631 GCF_020466585.1 Dendroctonus ponderosae
AAAAAAATTCACAATCATTTTATTCACATTTCATCATGAAAATTTAACTGTTGCTCTCTAGGACTAAAAGATCTCGATCAAAGCCAGGACTATGTCAGAGGAAAAATTGTCGAATACATGAACCACTTAATCAGTTTGGGAGTGGCTGGATTCCGAGTCGACGCTGCAAAACATATGTGGCCTGCCGATTTATCCGAAATGTTTGGAAGCGTTAACGATTTGAACACCGAGTTTTTCTCCGAAGGATCCAAACCACTTTTCTACCAAGAAGTAATTGATACTGGTAAGCAGTGCAAACTGTTCTATAACAGACATTTTTACTTTGCCTCGAACCATCACTAGGCAGTGACCCGATTGACAATAACGACTATACCGGATTTGGAAGAGTTTGTGAATTCAAGTACGGAGCAGACTTAGCGACTGCCTTCAGAGGTGGTAACCCATTGAAGTACCTGGAAAATTGGGGAACCGGCTGGGATCTTTTGGATGGTGGAAATACATTGGTCTTCGTAGATAATCACGATACTGAACGAAGCAATGGGGCCTATTTGAATTACAAAGAGGACAAAGCCTATAAGGCTGCCATTGCTTTTATGCTGGCCCATCCCTACGAAGGTCTTACCAAAATAATGTCTTCCTATAGCTTCGAATCGAGTGACCAGGGTAAAAAACTTATTAGAATTTGCAATATGTTTTTAATGACCGCTTTTGGAAATTGTAGCTCCTCCAGCTGATGGAGACGATATTCTCAGCCCAGGCTTCACAGAAGATGGAACGTGCACGAACGGCTGGATTTGCCAACATCGATGGTCACCAATCTTTAACATGGTGGAATTCAGAAGCGTGGTGTCTGGGACTGAACTGAATAACTGGACAGTTGATGGCGACAACCAAATAGCTTTTAGCAGAGGCGACAAAGGGCTGATAGCCATTTCCATTAACGGAGATTTCGAAGCCAATGTTCCAACTGCACTTTCTGATGGTGAATATTGCGACGTGATATCGGGAAGCTTCATGAACGGTGAATGCACAGGAAAAACTGTCAAAGTTAGTGGAGGAGAAGCTGAAATCCATATATCTTCAGAAGATACTGAAGCTGCTATTGCCATACATGCAAATGCAAAACTATGAGAGCACGCCGCAATGACTTGATGGATCTGTTTCCTTTAGAATTATAATGGTTGATCTCTGATA
Organism: Dendroctonus ponderosae; assembly: GCF_020466585.1. Lineage (NCBI taxonomy): Eukaryota > Metazoa > Arthropoda > Insecta > Coleoptera > Curculionidae > Dendroctonus > Dendroctonus ponderosae. The sequence goes on from NW_026018916.1 coordinate 8,602,392, forward strand.
ATGGCGACAAGATATAGACAATATTAGTTTGCGATTTTTGGTTACTTTGAAATAATTTTTGAATATAAGACACACGAAATAAAATGTGTTTTTATTTCAATTCAAAAACCGTTTGGTTCTATCATAATAAATGAATTTAAAAAATTATATGCGAATTTTTGTCTAAAAAAGAGGCAGATCAAACATGCGTAGACAGTTGATTAACGTTGAGAAACTGTTAAGGATCACAATATGAATATTCTGATGTGTTCAACCGAACTTGTAACCACAAGTACCTGACTTAAGGAGAACCTTAATTTCCAGACACTTCGTTTGGAGTGTTTGGTCTTTTTTCTATTTACACCAATGTAACTCTAATATAAAACACAATTATTTCTAATGTCAGCCCACTAAGAAGATGTCATTGCTTTAGAAAGCTTTGTTCGAGCAGTTAAACAAACCACAATTTAATTATGCATTTCATTTACCGAGGTACTAAATTCGAGAGCCAAAATTAAATCACAAAACTGCACTCCATATTTCATCCTATAACGTCTTCTCAAGCCTCAAACAGAATGGAAATTGATTAAATAAAAGCATTTTTTCTACCGGTGTATTAAAACTTTTAGTTGAAAATCATCGTCCATCAAGTCGTGTTCCACAATGAACTCTTAATGGGTTTGACCTTACGTCTACAAAAATGCTTCAAATAATTTGCACAATTTTATAAATATTATAATAGTACATGCGGGAAGTGCTTACTCTGTAATAGCCGACACATGTGAACATATATTTTAGAAAAAGATTGAATGATGTATATTTTTAATGGTTTTATGGCCGCCGGCTACGTTTCAACATCTTGACAAAAAGCGTTAAATAACGACTATACGTTTTTTTTATTCCTCCTATTTTTGGAAAAAGTATTATTTATGATGGATTATATCAGAGTACAAAAGTTCTTCATCAAGCTGCTTGTTGAAAATCAGACTTGTACTTTATAATTAGTGATAAATGCTGATTAATATCTCTATAAATCCGGGTTCAGCAAAAAAGAGACTAAAAAAAATAAGTAATGGGTAGATAGATACTTAAGGTTTAAAAACTCTGGGATGTCTTTGGCAATTTGTTATAGTTAGTCATCAATTTTTTTTCAAGTCTAGAAATATGAAACCGCGCGAGGCAATTAGCATTGCTTCTTTCGTATCTTGTCGTTATAAAGTTAAATTTAGTGAATTGTTCAAAAGCCTTTCAAATCCTGTATATACAGGCTAAACGTTTTTCGTTCTGATATGCGACATAAACATTTCTATAAAGTTTAACACTAATTAAGTAATTCGTTCAGTTAACTGGTTTGTTTCTTCCAACATGAATAATTCATTTCAAATATTTATTTATTCATTCTTCAATTACTCCTAGATGTTGATTTTAGTTATTGTTTGTATGTGATATTTATTTAATACTAACGAAGAATGTGCGCATTTTTTAAATTGGGGCGAGATTGGACTATTTAACGGTGAAGGTTAACTTCATGATTTGCAATCCCAATAATTGATCAAGTGCTATTTTTTATAGAAAAACAGTCGTGAATTGAGGCTGTTAAAGTTTCAAGACGATCCGTAGGATACATAGACTCTAATATTATTTTCTTATCCAAATCTATCTATAATTATCACAACTAAATTGCGGATTGCTGCTCTATAAACACACTCTATCTTCAGATTAAAAGAAATATCAGAGAAGAAACTTGTAATTTATAAAAAGGTATACTTCACATTCATAGATAATGAAAATATTTCCAGTGTTCTAAAACAATGTATTACGAATTGAGTTCCATCAGCAAATGACCGCTTTATTGCTATTTGTATGTTACTTTGGGCGGTTATTGGCATTTCGAAAGTACGAATATGAGGCAGCTTCCATTAATTATTGTTAACAGTAAATTCTAAACCAAAGAAGATTTTTCAAAAATAAATTTCTTGTCGCCACTACACTCCAAATAACGAAGGATATCTACTTCTTTTTTTATAAACTCAGACTGTGTTGCAAATTAGTGTAATATTTGCCGATTATTATGCGTTAGCTTAAGCACAGCTATTAACTGTTGATTGCTCACAAATAATGAAGTCGACTGTTAATTCCTATGAGACAACAACAAAGCAAATTATGGTAATAACCGAGTGCGATTTTTTCCACAATAGATCCTGTTACTCGCATTGTAATTTTCTGGTCTTGCAGTTAACGGATATGGTGCCAATTCTATTGAATTGGAAAATAAATTTCTCCTTTTCAGGGTACCTTCTCGTGATCTCCAATCGTGAGGAAATTATGACTTTTGCTGCTTTGCAGTTTCAAATATGAATTTTAGATTTGTTGGATGATTGCCACTAATTCAGCGTTTTTTAAAGACATCACGAAGAAAACGTTACTAATCGACTAATTTGACTTTCCTAGCTCTTTGTTAGGACTGGCAACCACATACATTATTTACGAGTTTTTATTTTTATTCAAGTAAATCAATGCACAAGCGACAAGTTTGCGGGTGATTTACTTTACGCTCGACTAGCTGATTCACGTTGCTAAATTAAATCTAACATCGCACTCGTGACTTGAGAAATATACTCTACTTATTGTGAGGCTCGTAATTTTTTAAGATGCGTCATGATTCGAGAATATGTCGCAAGCCATTTAAATTTTCACAGTAGTTTATTTGATGTTCTTCACGATATATGGATCAATATTAGTTTACGCTAGATTGTTGCTTGAGCTAGTCATTCGACCGTTTCAGTTGTTTGAGAAAACGTGCTTTCGTCCTTGATAGAAGAAGTTAACTGCATTCATCACACATCAATTACTTATGTTGTTATGGAAATGAAACCGACTAAAAATGATTGCAAAAATTTACCGAAAAATAAATGTGAGAGCAGTGTTATAAAAAAAGGATGAATTAATTTTAGAAGAGAAACTGTAAAAGCGATTTTATATCGTGCTTAAAGCTATACTCGCATTAAAAACAAGCATATTTACAGTTTTAATCAAAGTACGAAAAGAACACCGTCAGCTAATAAAAGCTCCCTGCACCAAAAACCAATTCGATATCTAACCGAAGTTTTAATCCCGCCAAAATGAAATTCAAAGCCTTGTCGGATTACGCTTAAAGGGACTTATGAAATTTATGTAAATCCACTCATCTCTTGGTCTCGGGACAACTTGAATTGTTCCGGAACTGAATAGCACTTGACCTACCCCTTGTTCCATATCATGCACGGGTGTGGATTTGTCCCTTTGATAGAGAGCACAAAGGGGAACTTCGCTTTAGATACATTGCAATCCTCTACACCATACTTCGTTTACGAAGAATATGTTCATATCGTTTTTTGTTCAAATCTATCGCGATTGGAACGAAATTTAACTTACAATCACTCATAAATGTTTCCCATTTCAACGTAAAACTTGAGCAAAATCTTCTAGACTAATCTGGATTGTTGCGTTGCTTTACGCAAGGGCTGTTTATAGTAAGACGTATTCACTTTCGTGTACAGCCATATGATAAAAACACATAATGATAACGGTTTTTAAATAACATATTTGGAGCCACATCAAAGCATTTGACGTTTCTTTGGATGAGCAGACGAGGACTGCAAAGACTAGCTTGCTTGAAACTGAGATTTGCAGATCAGAACAGTGTGATTTTGACTTCTGACTAAAATATATTTTGCAAGAACATTAGGCTATTACTCTCACAAGAGTGAGAGGTAAATCATGAAAAGATTTATATAAATAATAATTGTACATACTTTCCTGACTGTGTGGAATATATTTCTATGCCAGAAATATATGCCAAGGCTTAAAGTAGCAACAACGCTACACATAGAAACTGATGATGGTGGAAAACACCGAAACGTATTTCAATTGATAAATAGACAATAACTGACTGAAGCCCAGGAATTGATTTTGATTTGGAAATAAATAATACCAAGTCGTGTTCTTATATGTAATTTATTGTAAGAATGCTCAACCGGAATGTTTTGAAATGTAAGTGTTTTTGCCAATATTGCTCGCATTATTTAGCATTTATGAGTTTTGCAAGGTTTTTATATATTTGTTTACTAAAATAGTGTAAAATAAATTTAGCTCTTTAGGCACATAGTCTGTGCACATGTTCTCCAAATTAATTTAAAAACCGCTAATATCTCGTATTTTAGAGCTAAAATTCTAAATCTTTAATGTTTTTGATATTTTCTTTACTAAAGGAAATAGGCTTTTAAGGTTTCTAAATTTTTTCCCTTGACGCTTCCGAAATATAATAGTTCTAAAACATACAATATAAATTCGTTAATCCGGACAGATTGAGTTCGGGTCGCATACGAAATATCGATATTTCCGTTTTAGTGGAAAAGGAAAAAGTCAATATTCTTACCTATTAATTCAATTTGAATGAAGAATTTAGCGCATTATTTATTATGTGTTATTTATCAAAATAACAAAAATTTTTAAATTATGTATTTTAATATAGTTGATATTTTCCTTCAGTGGCATTTCCTTTGAGATGATATCCCTTCAGCTAATTAGTAGATGGTGGAAGAAGCGAAGCAGCTGTAAGGTCTTCACATTACTTGCTACAGATTATGATTCATGTAGGTAAATAAATCTACTGTTAAATCGTGATCGCATTGCAGAAAACCTCGATTACCAAATTCATTACCACAAAGCAGCCTCTGTTCGTATTCCCAAGATGTTCATTCAACATTCAACATAAGGCAGCATCACTATCAGATCAGTTAGATTCGATGCCATCAAAAGGAGCTTTTTCGCAAAATGTCCAAGTTACTCAATGTATAATTCGTGCGAGGTAAAGCCATTACAAAAGTTGACCTTAGTTCAAGATGAGAGACGGTTAAAGATGACTTCAGTGCCGGCAAGCAGAGTCTTGTTATTAGTAATAATTTATTGATTGGCGTTTCATCATTTCAGTATAATTGACTCTTTAAAGATATTGTTTCAATGGCGATGCCGAGAATTACGTCAGCCTCTGTAAGAACCCTACAGTTTACTTTTTAGGATGGGTCAACAGAAATTATAGAATATTAAAACAAAAACACTTTAGTAACGTTAATGTGAAAACTGTTTGAAATAAATTTTAGGCCTAACAATGGCGTAGGAAAAACTCTGATAACGATTTTGAAAATAACTTTCAATAGCTTTCCATTAATGTGGCAGAGAATCATATTTATCAATTTTTTTTCTTGTTAGCTACTATACTAAGTTAAGAAAAAACAATCATTTACAGTAGACAAATTGATCACTCACAAAACAAAATATATACAATCTATCTTTGATCTTAATGGCATAAATCATAAGACGTGCGAAGCTAGTCAAAATAAGATTAAGCCCAGATAGCTATAATATATGTTTTAACCTACTTGCTTGCAATAAAAGAGTTTTTAAAGGCGTGTCAAGATTTTGCATTTATTACGATATGCGACGATCGACGAAAAAAACTTCTACAACATGTGAAATTGTAGCCAATGCTAGAAGTCCTGTGAAATTATCAGAGTTTTACTAATCGAATAAACTTTGGCAATTACCAATTTTCAATACACGAAATATTACGTATGTTATATGGTAAATAAAGAACAACTGAAGTGCTTATAGTTGAAACAATTGTCTTTCTAACGTAAATAACTAATGTAAATAATTTGCAAACACCCTGCTCAATTGATATTTTTCAACATTAACCAATTACAAAAATTGCCAATATTCTTAATACATTCATATTTGATTTTGCTTCCATTCCACTATTTTCTTTACATGTTGCTCCAAAATTATGGGGTTCGGAAGCGTTATTTTGATTTTTGCTCAATTTAAATCATATGGCTAATTATACTCCCTTAAAACGCTTTATTTTTTACCGGTGATCTCCCGATCGATTGAGTTTAATTTAAACATTAAAAGCTTATACCTGGATGTTTATAACTGCAGCAGTTTTATATAATTTTTTTTCTAAATTTTGTTTTCTGATGGGTTTTCAGAATTTCAGAAATATAACGGTCAATTTTGAGGAGACATCGCTTTCTTAAAGTAACACCTGCTGATTCACGAAAAATCTATGTATTTAGATATGAAAAAATTGCATCTTCGATTTTTGTTGAAGGACAAAGTACTCGTAACTCCTGCAGCTCTTAATAGCTATCTCTACCAAAAGAAAGTATTTCTAGTAATAAATCTTTTCCCCCTTGAGTGCTAAATCTGCGAACGTTGCATATCTGATTGGATAGAGAAAAGCTGCTAACGGATAGTGCAAATCCCAGAACACACAATCTTTAAAAATAAAATAAATTATGTTACATATTAGAAAACTTATTATATTGTTGCTAATTTAATATCCTACTGGAACAATAAAGCGTTTTATCTTAGTGCGAGCACTTAATTGATTGGCCTATGTTGGTTCTTCAGTCTTTACAAAATGCCAGTGCAGATTTATGAATTTTGGGCGTGAAAGCTTGCGGATTTTACTTGGTTTGGAAAGTTAGTATCAGGAAATTATAAAACAATTTTTTGAAAATATTGCGTTTGTTGATCAACGCAATATATTGATAAAGAACTGATTCAAAAGCGTGAAAACGATATTTGAATATTATGAAACAGAATATCTGATGAATGACCTAAAAATTTCTAGGCTTTGATAACTACACTAAACAAAACGCGCAGGAAAAATGTATTTTTCAAATCGACGTGCAATGTTTTTGGAAAACAACATCTTTACAGCAAACGTTTCAAGCAATTATTTTTCTACTCTAAACGTTAATATACTTTTAGAATTTCAATGATTATGTTTATTAGATCAAATGTTATGTTATATTGCACAATTAATTTACTCGTCAAAACTAATAAAATATAAGACATTCAAATGAATTCAAAACCATCTTTGGGACTACTTAAAGGCACGTTTTCACATTTAAAACCAATTTAAAGTTTTTAAATATTCCTTCAAAAATATGTTTTAGTTGTTCCACTATTGAATGTTAAAAGTTGTAACTTTGACTAGCTTGGAAAAACTGATCATCTAAACCAACTTTTAGATATTCCTGAAAACAGTATCCAACCATTTTAATGTAAATTAATTCGCGAATATTTAAACTGAAATGAACGCGAGGACCATTTCAATACTCATATTTATATGTTTTACTTTTTTATTGTGCGTTTCCTAATTAAACGAATTTCGTACTTACTTCAGATATTTAAAAAGGTCTTGAAATAGAAAAGAAGAAAACAGACGCTTCAAAATATCCATTTAACTAACAAACACCGTATGGGTAACTAAATAATGTTATATTTGTTTATTTGAAATAGAAAATAATTGCCGAATATAAAATTAGGTTATTCCTTTAAATTGTCCTGATGCATTTGGAGGAAACGCATAAAATAGTGCTTGTAAATTTACTAAAATTGATAAAGTTGAGACGCGCATGAAATATGAGCGAAAATCATTTTAACTACCCGTTACGAAAAAAAAATTTTGAAATGAAATAATTCTCTTAAAACTATTTGGCGCAGCAAAGTCTTGTCAACTTTTGAATCTTCCATAATTCATGCTCAGCTTCAGAATTTTGGGTAAAAACTGTGGATTGCCTCACAGTACCTTTTTAATAGGAACCGGAAATAGAAAAAGGTTTACCTTCCGTTAACACAAAAACTAATTGATACAAAAATTGCAAAATATAAAATCCAACAAATATTTCTGTGTTCTTCTTCATGAGCATGAAAATAACTACCTACGACATTGATAAGTTGAACAATTTACTAAAAAGACTAAACTAAAGACAGTAGGGTTTGGATCATCTTGTATAATTCGATCATATATTTTCATTACAGTCAATCTGTTGAAAGATTTATTTGCTTTCATTCAAATTAATTATGCAAAATTAAATATCAATTCCATTTAAGACAATAATTTATTTCCCAAACAAAACCCATTACTGCCCTGGACAGAATCTAAATTCGGTATGCTTGAATAATGTAACTAGACACATAACAGTGAAGTAACCATAATATACTGCAATAAATAAAATGATTTCAAGAAGAAGAAGACTAATAGAACGCTACACCGAGCTGCGAGTTGGGCAAATAAGTTATTTCGCCATTAAATTTATATTTTTTTCGTGCATGCATCTTTAATGGTAGCGTGGTTTATCTGTCTCACCAACTTGATTCTTGATGAAGACCATGATAAATCGGAAAATATATGGTAACCTATAACGCGGTTCTGATTTAATAACCTAGATTACAAATTGAAGAATGTGAAGCCACTATTCAGCAGTTGAAGATTTCAAGACCGCATCATTTTGCAATTTTTCAAATAATTTCAGCCAAATGACTTCGATTGAACTAATGCAAATAAATTTAGTTTTTTCTGACCATTTTAAGATCCGTTTATTGTTGTAGGAAGGTCCAACCGAGGCTTCATGAATAAAGTTATAAACTGCATTAACTAAACATAATTAGATTTTTAGATTTTAGATTTAGATTTAGAAAGGCGAGTAAAGAATTTGAACGCCTGAATATTTTTTTATGAATTAAGTAACTTCCTTTGTAGAAGACTACATATACCGAATTGACTTTTGTGTGACGATTTCAATCAATTACTGCTAACTGCTACGAGAAATACCTAACAGAAAACTATAAACTGTCTTCTATCAAATTCTTCTTTTAAGATATATTAATAAGATATATTAATTAGGCAAACAAATTATCATAAAAGAAGAATCCAAGAAATGATACAAATAAAAAATCATGCAAAAGCAGTAAATTTTAGATCAGATACCGACAACCTTAGCAACATTTACCAAACCCTAATAAAGCCATAAGTATGGAACACCCAGTACACTGGTGAAAAATTAAAAGTATTTCTGCTTATCTCAATACATACATAGCACTCTCGCAAATGTAGAAAATAATTCAGACAAATTTAAGGTTTCAAGAAAGCAAAAATCTAAAAGAACGTTGATTTTTACCAATCATGAGGTAAGTTTTTCCAGTGCTATGCTCTCCCAAAAAGAAGGATTTTTTTCCTTCAAAAACTGATCAATGTTTTAACAGTTCATAAGTTATAGTTTTTATACAACATGTTTTAATTGTGAATTGATGTTTGTAGTTTGTGTAAATTTGAAATCTGATGATAGCGCTGTTGTCTCGCCGAAACGTAATGAAATAAACGATGTTCAAAATTTTTACTTCACCCTTGGACTGAGACCCAGGAGAGATAAGAATATCATAATAACCATTAACTGAAGTCCCGAACGAAATAGTAAGCAGTTTGAAAAATAATTTGCCCATTATGGGCTCATTGCATTACAACAAATACAATTTCATATACGAAAGATATTGATTTTTCGTCTATGATAAAGCACGAACGCCTCTTTGCTAGCGGGGGCGGTCCACAGGCGAACCAGTTGCCGCCTCTATTTTGTCTTCGATCGACCGAAACTTCACAGAAGAAAAACCCATAGAGGTCAACTTGAGCCAGATATTTCACGTTTTCTCTTCGGGAATTTTCGTCCCGCTAACAAATCGCTTGTTGTAGTAAATGGAATGTTTCTGTAGCTATTTCTGTTTGGAGACAACATGTCGGCTGTGTATATGAGTTACAGTGTCAAAAAAAACAATACACATTAGAGCCAGCTATATTTGAAAATTGCTCAATCAGAGCCGCTGCCTGATTGGCCACTTAAACAACCAACAAAAAATTATTATTAGATTCCTCCTTCCAATGTAAAGTGCTTTCACAGTTTAGTGATTTTCAAATGTGCAGCTAGAGATTGAAGCAACATTGGCCTAGAACTCATCAATATGCCACTAGATCTAGTATAAGAAGCAATTCAGATATTAATGACAAGGTGAAAGATTGTTCACCTATTATTCTCCAAATTGGAAGCTTTTCTTTGTGAAGGCGCTTAACACGATCAGCCTACGTCTAACACTACCCATTTTGACGATAATGAAAGTCAATAATACGTCTGAGATTAATGGAACATTTAATGATGCTTCGCAAAAAATGAACCAACAAAGGCCTTGGAAGAATCACGAAATTAACAAATCGATTCAAATGAAACATAGTAAAATGTTTTTGATTTTAATTGATATTTTTGTTCCTAAAGCTACAACATACGTGATGGCTGCAAACAATGAAAAAATCTGAATACTGAATATGGTTTACTTATGGAAAAATAACTTTCAGCTAACTACTTTCGGCATTGCCAGTGATACTCGTATAAAAGCGAAGCCAGTAGAGAACTGTACATAGAGTTCTTCTTCTCTGTACTCAAAGTTCAATCGGAGTGACAGAACCAACAAAAACAAAAGGAAAAGTTGTTTTCAAGAATGGCCGACTGAATACGTGAAGAAAAAACTCGAAATATTGCTTAGTTTTTTAGTAATCAGGAATATAATTTTTGGAGATACGTATCCCAACTTTTAAACAAAGGCAGTAGGCAATAAAACTGGGATACATTAATATAAAAAACGATTATTAATGCCTGTTATTTTTTCTAAGTTTTAAAACTTCTGACGCGAAAAAAATTAGGAATCTGGAAAGATTATGAATTAAACCAGGAACTTTCAAGAACATTGTTTGAGCTCCTTGGTGCACCACAAGAAAGTTCGGACTGGCAGAAGAAAGGTCACCGTCAAATGAAAAATCCAAAGTCCGAATTTTTTGACGAAAAGAAAAGATGAGACAAACAAATGATAAGTAACAATGTTAAAATGCGAATTTTTTTAAAAGTTACATTCTATCAATGGTGGTTTGCGAAAGCATCATCAAGATTTTCATCAATAATTGCTAAACGTTCTTGTGCATATGATTCCCACCGATTTCATTAATGGAAGACAATAGCGAGATCAGTTGTATAACTATCGCACAGTCAAGTATTTCGTAACTTTTATTAAATGGCAAATTTCATTATTTGATTAAAACTGACGACAATTCTGCTTTATGACTATATTTTTGATCGAATTCAATTTTGTAGGTTTTGTGTTCGCATACATTTTTCAATTTTGTTTACGCATACTACGTGCATCGATGCACTTACTAACAAAATGCAATATTCACGGTTTAAGAGCAATTAAGAATTTAATTGAATTGAACTAGCACTGACCGAAAAAATAAAACCTCAGCGTAGAACCGAGCTTGAAGAATCTTACAAAAAACTCTGAGTTATAGAATTTAATGATACATTTTTACTTTTACATGACTTTGCTCTTGGGCTAAAGAGCGATTTCACCTGAACATAGAGCTGCATGAAAGGCATGAGCGATGCACGTCAAGCGGACCCTGGATCGATATCCAGGTCTGACGTGTCAAGTCATGAATATTTTACCATCTGTTTGCTTTACAAATGAAAAATCTTTACTTGTCCCTTATGTACGGAATCAGTACTGTTTTAATCGTTACAAAACCTTTCCTGTCATACTTTGTGGAACAACAGATTAATTATAGGTGATTTAGATGTTTGAAATAACAAGAAATGATAAAGTATATTTTCTAAGGAATTCATTCGCTTTAGTGGTTTTGCTGTTTTATTCTGTCATTTGTGGTGCTGTGCACTCTTTATTTATACAGGGTGATTCAAAATTGCCGTCATTCCTTTTAATGAGTAATAGGGACTCACTTGTAGTACGAGAGAATATTGAACAATTTTTATTCCATAATTTCTTGAAGATATTTAACAGAACAGTTAAAAATCGAATTTCAAGTTTGTTATTAAGCATCTAGCAAATAGCAAATCTTACAGTACGATAGCAGAAGCTGTAAGAACTCACGCCAACAAAGGGTGAGAGACACTCACAAGAGATTGTCTCCAGGAAAATAGTTGACGACAGTAGATATTCGGGTTCCAGACACAGAGGAACAAATATTGGACACAATTGCAGCAGAACCTTCCAGGGGTACTCAGAGCAGCATAACTTACACTTTCCCACCTTTAGCACCAAATAAATACCGAGGAAGGGCTGCATTCCTACCACGTATGTAAGATACACATAGCACAAGGGCACATTAAACCAATCTATTACTGAACAACGGTGCAAGTTGAGCAGGCGCTAATTGACCGAATACGAGAAGCTGCTCGAGAAGAGTGGATAATAAGAAGATCACACAGGCACCAACTTGTTTCAAGTTAATGACTCAAATGATGTTCATTTGTAAACATAAATTCGAGGTTATGAGGACAATAATTGACATTTAGAAGTCGAAGACACTCGACACTCGACTATCAACAAGTTCTTTGAGCTGGCTTAAAGCTGAGTTTAGTGAATTTTGGTAAAAAAATCATGTTGTTGGCGAGTTATTTGATAAAGACCATTTGGAAAAATAACTTTGAACCCTTGTATTTCTGTTTCGCTGACTTTTCTTCAAACGCAAGTTATGCTAAATCGTATTATTTTGACCTAATTGAGAAATAAATTACAATTTTTTACAATTAGTTACGGCATACCCGGCATAAAAGTATCATTAAAGGTATGGTTTGGCATTTCACTAGGCAAAAGTATATTTTAACTAATGTGGAAGGAATAAAACATTGTTTCTTTGTTCATTGTTTAGAACGTTATTTCAATTATTTTTGATCATCGAAAATTTAATTTCTTTTTCTAATTTTTGCGATAGTCCATATCTAACATAACTAGATACTAGAAATTATCACAGTAGATATGCGGATTGCGCTATTTTCATATGCCTGACGCAGCCTCAAATAATTATATTTGTGTTTAAAATATCTGAATCGCATTTTGGAAATATACACCTAAAACATCTAAAATCAAAAGAATATTTTACAGCCTAATTCAAATTTGAGCACAAGAATTCAACTTCGGTCTTTCTTATTTACAAGGTATACAATCAGTTTGTACAGCTATACAAATGTCTTTTTTTTTTTGAAAAACTGAAGCAATTAAAATCCCATTGACATTTTAAACTGAAAAGCAAGCAGCATTATTCATGAAAATAATCCTACACTTATACAGAAATATTCAAAGGGATTGTCTAACTAAAAGCGGAATCGAAACCAACAATAACCGCAAGAAAGACGAAGAGTGTACCGGACGTATAGCTTCGGGCAAACTCCCGGAGTTCTTTGAATTTTCGTTTGCAAAACGCCATGGGCGACGCTTTAGTTATTTTAAGGGGGAAATACGCTTTGTCTCTTCCGAACATAAATTGCTTTTGAAATTGTTTCCTATAATACCCCCCCACGTGTTGTAATACTCCGTAGACAATGTGTAAAATAATAGTTAAATATAGGTAGGTACTCAAGTTTGCTACGTGCATATTGTTGATAAGTTTCTTCGGAAACATTGCCAAAGCAGTTTTTCACGCAGTATCCGCCAATGTAAGTTTCTTTTGCGGTATGCAAATATTTTCCTAGTTATTAATAGAAAATATTTATTGTTAATGGGACACTATATATATTTTCCCTATTGCACTTCAGCTTGCAGGTACCTTTGCAAACATGTATAACATTCTATGTTTTACTTAATCATTCTGTTAAATATAGAGATTTAAAGTTTTTTCAAGTTTAAATGACTACCGCCAATTTAGCAATAAAATACAGTTTAAGAAAAAATATATACCGTTATTGAAACAGTATATTCAACTAACAAGAACAAAACACACCCTTTCAATAGAAGTTCGAACTGTCTACCGCTTTCCCCATTGTATAGAAGACACCTTTGCTAAACATTTCCTGAGAAGTAAATGAGTTCAATGAAGGGGAGAGATGCAGATTCTTGCATTACTGGTATTTGTAACTCTGGTATAGAGTTTGCAGGGAATTTTAAAAAGAGGTTTTTCAATCTCCACTAAAGGTAATAGTCCTAGCTGTTAAATCCGGTGACTTTGCCGGTCAGCGAATAGCATCTTAACCGATCCACTTATTACCAAAAATTTCCGACAAAAATGTTTGACTATTGCAGCGCTATGGGATCGTGCCTCATCTTGATGGAAAATATGTTCGCCCGTTCCGTAAACAGCAGCACATCAACTAAAGGTTCTACTTGCTGCCTTAAAATATCCAATTTTTTTTGTGATATTAGAAGACCACCAAAAACCAATGGAGCGATAGTTCCATGTCTGAAAACCTCTGCCTACGCATCAAACCCAAATGTTGCTTGATTTCTCTGCTCAACAACTGAATGAAGATTATGTTGTGACCACGTTTCCTTACTTACCACTACTTACATATGCATCATCTGCCCAAATACAATTCAACGGAAAATAGTGCACTTTTCCAGGAACCAGCGGCAAACGTTCATTTGGCCACCAAAATCTCCAGGTCTGAGATGGTGAACTTTTCTACTTTTAAACGGTTTGAAATTATATTTTTGAAAAGTTCGACTAACGGTAGTTCTTGACAGACCGATTCATACAATTAAATTTCGCGTTGATGTTTTGGTATTATTTTGAACTGTTCCTAATAATGATATTTCTTCTAACTGTCTTCTACTTCTTCCCCTATTTGATGATATCTTTTTGGTCGATTCATCTCAAATTTGTCCATAATTTTTTAGATGATATTGTAATCTTGCGAAAACGTTCCTGATGGTCTTCTCTCTGGAATATCCCATTATTTTCATATTTCATTTCAGAATAATTTCGTTATTTCTAATAAAACTCACAAATAAGCAGGATCTATACAGCATTAAGAAAAACTTTGACAACTGCCATTACTGACATTGACATTTGCCTCGTCATTCAAAGCCTACTTGTTCAAAGCGCGCACACGCAGTCTAGACTTGAAATAATTAACAATTAAACCTCTATATTCGATTGAACAGTTGAGCAAAACCTAGGTTGTGCTATATTTTTGGAATCTATTTTCCATTAACAACCAGAAAAATATTTGCTTACAGCAAATTAAATTTACATCATCGTGAAAACTGCTTTGGCAATTTTTCTTAAACTTAAACGTTAAAAAGATCACAGGAAAAGAGTTAGATATTATTTCCAAAAATGATGATCTTTGTAATAGACGCTGTACCTCTCAAACTGTTAGTGATATAGACACACAGTTTTCGTCATTAATGTTGTCATAAAGATCGAGGCTCATGCACCGACCTCAGTTTTTGTCCATCTGGTATAGGAATGGTAGTTTCCATTTAAAAGTGCCCAATTTGACCCACCCTGCACACTTTCGATTTCAATAGAACGATTTGCACTCACCCACAACCCTTCTTATAAAAACACGGTTACCCTTCGAGCCGAATCGAATATTCTAAAATTAACTGGACACGCACGCAAAAAAGCCTTCTATTCTCATAACATTTCTGGGCCCAGAAGGCTCTCATAAATTACCCAAACCTCCCCTATTCCCCAAGCATCCCCAACGGGCCCCGCCCACATGGCCAATTCGCCGCCAATGGAAAACTGGCGTCGCGGCGCCGTTACGTCGGAGCGTCGCCGCCCCAAAATTGACTTCTTGTTGACCTGGACGCTCATTCCAACGTCTCACCTGGAGGACGCCGCGTCGCGTCACAAACACCGACCGACACCATCAAAGTGTACCTGGGGGTCGTAATCGTGGCTTTGAACGGGGAAAAGTCCGCAGGGGGGCCTACGCAAGGGTCCTTCCACTTCTTTAGCGGACGAGGGGTCAGTGTTACCAACATTCGCGGGTTTTTTACCAGCAGAATTGGATCTACAATACCTGATTCGGGTGAGTGTGACACGCGCATGATCCTGTTGGTTTCACCATTTTTATCTTGTAATGAAGATTCCAAATACCTTCATATAGAATGAAAATGTAGAATAAAACACATATAAAAAAGTAGTATTTTTTGGCATCCCTTAAGACGGCAGAAAGAATTGAGACACCGAAAAAAAATCGTCTTAAAAAGGACGTTTCAATAGATTTTTGTGGAACATCCATTTTTACCTGACAAAGCACAGAGAATGTGAATAAACAATGTTTGGAGCTTAATCTAAAATCTTCGGATTTCAAAGAACTCGGAATCCTCAACAATAGAAAGCAATATAACAACACATGTATACGTTGCTTAATTCAGATGAATAACGAATATTGCGCATTTGAACTGAGACAGTTGAGAATTGATCGTTAAATTTTGAAATCGATTCAAATATGGCACCATTTTTACCTGCTAAAAATAATTTATGAATAAGTAGCAGACTTTCCTGATAAGATTACAACATGTACTTCTATGCAATATAATTTTAGGAATGTGCAGGATTTTTTGGAAATTGACGCCATTGATTTTAATTTGTTTCTAGTAATAGGTAAGGATGGCAAAGAAGGAGGAGAAAACTTGGGAATTGTTGGCTTTTTAGTCTATTTATCGAAAACATCGAGCATTTAAAGGCAAATTCGGAATTTACTGTAAATAATTCTTGTAAAATACTCCAAGATTTCATTGACAACATTTTTGGAATAGCCAAACATTGCATTGGAAAATTTGCTTCCATTTGCAAAATTATTTCTACCGGAAAATATTTCCTTATAGATATTAATGCAAAATTAAAAAAAAAACAGCTTAAAGGAGAAACGCAGAAACACGAAGTCCTAAACTTCTGTTTTAATTTCCAGTCATATCGGAAATACCTAATTTGCTCTACGCCCGAATATTTTCAAATTAAGACATTTTTCAACCAACTAGTGAATTAGAATAGTTGGAAATGGTTTTTAAGCTATAAATGATCCCGTGTACATTTTTTTTCAATATTTTTATTTGAATCGGTTATTGTTTACAATACGTTGTAATGTTATTCGAAATATTACCAAACTTGTGGGTATTAATTATTATCTGTATTTCTAGAATCGCGTATTGGAGAAAGAATAAAGTATATAAAAGTAAAGGGGGACTAAAAAGAATTTAAAAAATATGTTTCGTATAAAACAGAAGATTATTTAATCAAAAAATTTTCATATTAGTCTTCACGCTGTATGCGAATCCCAGCGTTGTATTATATTGTACAATAATCTCATAAAGAAGAATGGCAATGTGGTTCTGTATTTCTAAATTATCTTGAAGCTTTACAACTTGGTTACTAATTCGTAGTTTGTGGTGGTTTACGTAAAAAACTTTAGCGCTTTTGAGCACAGGTGACGGTAAAATGCCGAAAGGAACAAACTTATTTTGTAGAAACCATTTTTCGGCATTCAGAAAAACCGATGAAATATTTCGGTTTTCATAGTGGAAAAACTGATTGCAAGCAATAATTTTATATGCGCCGTTGAACGCGTTTCGTAACGAACAAGCTCGTATGGATAATAATTATATATATGTAGTACGAATAAATTCTACTGAAAACTAGATACTCACCATTTTACTTTGCCCCGCTCTTAGTCTTATTTACCATGTTGAAGCCTGTAAAAAGAGACATAAATTTTAATTATGATTAAACGACGTAACATTCAAAAACATCAGTGCTAGATTTACAAGGCAGTTCAACAAAATCTAATGTTTTATTAAATATATATTTCTCTGCTGATTACAGCTTTTCCAAAATTTTCGCTTCCACACAGAAAAAAATTATATATCGTCCTTTTTAAACCGAAAATTGACAATATAAAGTTATACAATTTTGGATCAGAGGCGTTTGTTTTGAAGCTCGAGCTAAGGCGGTAGCGCTCGTGACTCTATTCAAGTCATTATTAAATGACTAATGATTTTTCAATCAGAAAATAATTCGTATTTTGTATTTTTAATCCACCATAACGATTTTTTCTTACTCTTACCATCAAATTCGGTAATCATTCACACTTGCGTCCACAATATCACAATAACAGCATTAAAACGACTGAGATAAGGACATTTTTGGTTACCAGTAAATCGAAGTTTCTAATAAAGATATATAAGTACAGATGGCCAAACGAATACAAAATAAAGATTTATAATTATATAGTTTTGTAAAATTTATTTTATTTTATCGACAAAATATTAATGTTTGCTGAATTAGTTTATTTTAAATCTTGCAACTTACAAAACCCTGATTAATTTTGCTGGGAAGTAAGAACGCACAAGGTCTCAGATCTAGGTTCCAGTATATTTTTTACTCTAACTTTAATTAACCCAAATGTAACTAAATAATATGCGTAATTTGCATTACTATTCTTCTGATGGCTGCAAGTTATTAACTAACTGTCATTAATTTTAAGTAAATAAAAAAATGCGTTTAGTAATCTAAAAGTTGACAATCTCAACGCTTGGTATCTTATACTTTTTCCTTCTATTAACAGTAATTATAAATGTAATTGAAACAATAAAATACATAATTTGTACAAACACGTAATTCGGATAATTCGTTGTGTTAATCACGAACAATAAATACGCAGATCCGAATGAAAATTAATGGAAAAATGTGTTTGAAAATGGAGAAAATCAATATATCACATTTACATTCATGCTTCTAAAACTTCTATGGTAACAAAATTAATGTAAATCTAGGAGTGGCCTCATTCATAATTAGTTGGTGTGTCATATCTTTGAAATTGATACTACATGATTGATTAATTTCACTGAGTGCATTAAAGTTTCTTATTTAATTAGTTTTTGTTATATTATTTGATGCGATTGATTACGAAAAAATAAAATTTATTGGCGATAAGTGAAAAGTTATATAAAAAGAATGATTAACATTTATGTTATTATAAATATCGACATCTGTGAGTAATAAAACATTTCCTTTAATTCTTTTTCTGAAGGTATTAGTGTTAGTACAAAAAAAATTACTGCATAAATATTAAAATAACATTTTCAAATAATCATAAAACGGAAATTGTAAAACTAACCAAAAGTTCAATTATAAATGGAAAAATATTTATTTGCATAATGATCAGCATTCACAAAATAATATTTTCCTTTATTACCGTGATGCTTTTGCAACTGTTGCAAATTCCGGTTTACTGCTTCAATTCAGGTCTTATCGGATGAAAGCAAGTACAATATTTGCTACTAGATTAGTGCTAATCGCATCCCGAATCCCCTGTAATTACATGTAGTTGTAAACAATACATTCTAATTAACGCAATCTGCTTCAAAACTGATAAAATCGTTGATGTAACGAGCGCTGTTTGTTACATCAATATAGACAGCAATAACAAAAGTATAGAAAAGCAGCCATCAAAATAACAGCAGAATATATGAAAGTTACTGTCCCGGTTCCCTGGAAAATATATACTTTGCTGCGTTACAAAAATGTTACTTACTTGCTATATTTTCGTACAAGTTTTCAAATAGTAACGTCAAATTTGAAAAATAGTTAAACTATTTGTTCCATTTAGTTAAAAATGTATCCAGTAAACAAAATAACACTGTTCTCTAAAATCAGCAATTGAAAAGTATTTTAATGAATAAAATTTGAACGAATGAAATTTAAAATAGAATTTTTGCGCTTAGGGTCCTCCAAGTTCCAATCCACTTACGGGGGGCTGGGGGTATCAGCACAGTGCCTCCCCATGCCCCCCTTGTCATGGCAACGCATGTAAATCCACCTTTTTTGTTCAGGTTAAGGAAGACAAGGCACTGTGCTGAAACCCCAACAACCCCCAACGACAACAGCGCCCCTTAAGACAAGAGCTGGAGGGCTACCTCGAAAGACGACCGAGCAAGTGAAGAGTTTGGAAAAATCGCGATATCGGTAGTGAGAGCAAGTGTCTTATTGAACTCATGTATAAGGTTTACAACAGCAGTCTTCAGTGACGAGAAATTATGTGCTCTATAACTTAGTGTCTCCTGAATTAGTAATTTGAAGTAGTTCTCAAACGAAGCAAGATGGCTCCGATACCAATAATAAACCTTGAGTTCTCCGAACTCAAGGAGATTATTTGGACGAAGCTACAAGAGCCAAAGGCTCAAAGAAAGCTGGTGTTAGTGATAGTGTCGATTGCGTTACTGTTGGACAACATGCTTTATATGGTTATAGTACCGATTATTCCCGATTATCTTAGGTAAGTTTAGAAATGTTCATTTTATCATCGTTTCTTCTTGAAACTCAAATATATTGCCTGTAACAAAGTAGAATTTCCGTCGCAATTTTCAGCAAAAGCAACACAAGAATTGATATTCCCTTCTGCGTTTGTACCATTATTTTCAATTTGGTGAGTGAAAATTTGAAGAACGTTTCTTATTTAAGAATATAAATCACACAAAAAATAACATGCGCATGAAATGAGGTCCATATTTCAAAAGTGTAAAATTTATATTTATTACACTTTCTACACGTGGGTTAAACGAAATTTCCTCACACAAAAATTCCGGTCCCACAACGCGAAATAAATACCGCGAAATAATATAAAAATAATATATATAATAAGTTGATGTATGATGGTCATGCGAAAATCTGCCATTGCAATGTTATTTCTGTTTGATTGTTTCTTATTTTAATTCAATTCTGATTCCTTGTCCTTCTCTTACATTTGTTAAAAGAACCGACATTCGATTAGATGATTTAATATCATAATTGTTTTCAATTTTGCAACCTAAATTGAATTTGAATTAATTTCAATTTAATATAAATTCGCAATTGTAACACGGTTTAATTGATCTGAATTCCTGGGATGTCACATAGTCGCAACAATACAATTTTTTTTTAATGTTCATTTATCTTGCAGTTATGATGTGAAATTAAAATTTGAAAGAATGAAAATGAGCTCCAATCTAAGAATGGGGGCTCAACTGAATATTGTCAGATATTCAGTTTCAACAGATACGTTCTGATGAAACAAAACCTTCTTTAAATAAAAATAAATCTAAAGAATGGGCAGAACTTTTGAAAAACAAAAATTTGACTTTGAAACAAAAATAAGTTTATTCTTTCAAATTAGTATGTCCTTAAAACTATGTAATTTCTCTATACAATTGTACTAAGCAATGAAATGTACAAACTTCAATTTTGCATAATTAATTGAAACCTTCTGTTTTAATTTTCGATCAATATTTTTCATCTCAACTTTAACTTTTAAGCCTATTTCTGATTTGCATATTGGCCAAGTTAATTGCGTTAAAAAGTTTAATTAAAATTTAAAGTAATTTTATTACAAAGATTTTTCGTTTTTAATAAATGAATAATAGACTCAAGATAATTTGATTCAAACATTCAGATATCCATCTCTTATCAACATATATAACGGTTATTAACTATTACGAAATATTTTGGTAAGAACAGTTAAACATATACTTGGAATGTTATAGTTTTCCCCACATAAATTTAGTTTTTTATTGAAATGTACTTTTGTTTTTTTAGGGTTTGAACAGTTTCTCTATTAAAATTTATCTATCTAAATAACTTTAAGGACATTAATTAAGTTATTGAAACAAAAGTTGAAGCCATATTTTATAGAACGTTCCAAAAGCAAATAATGTTTAATATTCCATTTGTCCATAATTATATTTGGTACCTATTTTTACATATTAAGTTTTTTGATTGTTCCGTTGCTCTTGTTGAATTTAATCAAACGGCACATTCGAAAATACTACCATATAAACGAACGTTACCAGAGTGTACTTCGAAAGCGGATTTCGCGTCAAACTTTTGAAATGTTAAAATACCTAATAATTTAGTATCGCAACATTATTGTTGCATTTTAGTAGGAGAGTTGGTTTCAATATGCTTTTATTGTAAGAAGACTTAATTTTCTCTGAAGTTTCGAACAAAGGTGAATGCAAAAATTGATCTATCCTGATTTTATCGAATTTCCATACTTGCTAAATTATTCCTGAATGGCTTTCTAATATTTATTCAAACTAAAAAGGGGTTTTTCCTTCTTCTTATAATTAAAAATATAAAACAACTCGTTCTCCTGGGAATAAATTTACTTTACTTTGTTTTTATTAATATGACCTTACATTTAAAATACTTATCACAGTATTTCAGCAAGATTAAACGTTTAAAGTTTTATTAGGAAAGTCCGTAATTTTCAGTTGAGTATTGTTTAAAGGCAATATAATTGAGTTCAAATCAAGTCCATATCGGGCGTGGTTTCAAGTTTCAAGTGCTAAATGTTTTAGATACATCGGTGCATATGAAGAAGATCCCATTCCGGGAAACGTAACCCTGCCCCCCGGGACTCCTTTCAAACACAATCACCATGGCCAAGACTCAGCTACCGGCATCCTCTTCGCTTCCAAAGTAAGTATGTGTTTTCATGTGCACATGTTCTTTCCCATCTTATCATTTTCATTTTTCACCTATTTCTCTAGAACTTAATTCATTGTTATGCTTTGTCATTTTCAGGCAATAGTCCAATTAATGATAAACCCGTTCTCTGGAGCACTGATCGACCGCATCGGATACGACATTCCAATGATGATAGGATTATGCATTATGTTCCTATCAACGGCAGTTTTCGCCTGCGGAAGGAGCTACAGTCTCCTCTTCTTCGCCAGAAGTCTACAAGTAAGTACTTACATTTTTTTCACGTGTTAGGGCGGCTGGTTAGAAAGTTTCTGTGTAATTATAACGATTTTCTAAGCAAAAGGAACTGGTATCAAAATGATTGTGCAATCAATAGCTTTTGTCTTCAGTGAGGTTTCCTTCAGTAGAGGCGATAAACCAATGCATTTTGTTTTCTTTTTTAATTTTTTTTTATTCATGGACAATTGCATTTGTTTCAACTCATGCCAGAAAATAATTTGCCTACGAAACTGTGGAGGATTTGAGGAAAAATTTTGAATTGAATATATTACTTTAAACATTTTTACTGTATAAAATCTTAATTTTCATTAAATGCCAGTATTATTTGTTCAAGCTTATTCATTTTTGCTATTTATTTTATTGACATTACTCGATATCAAAGACATGAAGTAATTGGTGTTAATTGATCATGGTAGTAGTAGAAACAATTATTTGTTTTTATTTTTCGAACAATAAGATAAATTGTTTTGCAAATATGACCAGCTTTGGAGGTTACTGACTGGTAAATCCGTCATCAAATGAGCTTCAATTACAACACACACAAATGCACACAGTTAATGATCACTGCTTTCAAAACCGATGGCTTGCCTATACAATTCCATGTGAAGCTTGTTCAGCCCATGGGCGATTCTAATAATTTAAACTTGAATTCCATTTAAAAATTAACTTTATGTATAGTCGTCTGACTACTCGGCATGGCCGTTCGTCTGGACATTGATGAATTACATACCAGCCATATCAGAACTCTTAAATTATTTATTGTTGTAAAGAGTGTTTAAAACCCTGCAGCGCACCACACAACTTGAAGGTTTAGCCTATCAAGACACCAGGTGATTCTAACTTAAAGCATTTTCTTGATGTCTCGTATCGGAGTATAAGAATATTTGGAAAAGTTTTCTTTAAATAAATTATTTTTTATAAATTTCTTTAGAATATTTCAAAGTTTTACACTTTTGTGCTTCAATTGACATAAACCCTAAGCACTAAGTTAAATACTATTTTTTAAAAACTTCCTCAGCTTGGACCTGGACGGTTTTAGGCGAAAATGAGCAGCATTTGACGATGAAGATCAAGTAACTTTTCTTCAATTGCTAACACTGGAATATTATGTTATTTATTTTCTGAGAAAATTATCGGAAAGAGAAGTGATTGAAGAAACCCTAACTGAACAGCTATTTGCGGAAGCCATGCTGAAGAAGTGAGAAAGTTTTCATTTCAAAGTGAGAAAACCTTTAAGTACGTATCCCAAAGCACTGCTTCATTAATATTAAAGAAAATGCTGTGAAATTATTTCATTACTTTACCATTTTGGAGTCGTATTTTCTACACAGAATTTGAACATTATTTGTATTATTAACTAACTAGAACCAAATAACTTCGACCTCAATATATTTGAATTTTTTATTTGGTATTGTGCAATAGTAACTCCTTATTGGGTTTATCGGTCAATGGATAGTGGCAGAAAATGAAAACGCTATTTTTTCAGCTAACGTTTCGCTCCAAGCCAACCTCAAGGTTGTAGAAATGGTTTATAAAAAGTTGCTTCAGTTCAAAACTAATAAAAAAATTTTTATAGTCTTTAATTTGAAACGAAGGAGTACGAGTGTAGAAGGAAAATGAAATTTAAGGGACAAAGAACAAAACTAATATTGCTCAGGGGCAAATTTCAAAACATAACGAATAAAAAAGGTCATTCCAAAGTCATTAATATAAAACGATTCAGTAATCACAATATAAAACAAAAGTAAAATCGATAATAAGGGACAAAGCATATAGTGGCTTCACATTGAATACAAACAAAAAATTGTGAAAAAAGTGACCTTTGATATCCTAGAGACACGCAATCATAAATAAAGTTTCTGACCATGAAGTTAGTGTAATTTCTTTCAAAGGTAGCACGTGACCAGATGTAAGAGATCCAGCTGATGAGGAAATTTGTCTTTATTTATTTATGTATTTATATATTCGTGCAAGGCCTGTTTTTCAATTATAATCCCGGTCACCAATAACCACAAAATCGATATATAATTCAAATTCAAATTTATTAAACGGAAAAAATCCATGGCGAATTATACAATGCGTATAAAAATATTAAAATGCAATAAAAATTAACATACAACAATAACAGATAAATAATCAATAAATAAATTACATCGGTACCTTCAGCTTTAGTTCGGACTTAAATGCTGCCAAAAAAATATAAAAAAATGGCAAATCTAAATTGTTAGCGGTTCCGCATACTCTGTCGATAATCATAAAGTGACTGTAATTGGTGTTATGAGTTGCCAAGTAAAATATAGATTGACTTCTGACCGTTCTCTTAGGAACATGGAAATTCAATTTACTGAGCAAATAAGGGCAATTTATATGGTAGTTAATTAATTTAAATAAAAATATCATTTCACTTTCCAATCTTCTATGTTCAAGCGTTTGAATGTCTAATTGATGTTGTAATTTTTGGTAAACCAAATCATCTAAAGGTATAGATGCATTGTAGGCGCAGTATCTTATAAATGTATTTTGAATACTTTCTATCTTATTTATATGTACATGATAACTAGGCGACCATACAATATTGGCATACTCCAAGATACTCCTGACACAAGACATGTACACCACTTTTATACATTTAACACTTCTGAAGTCTTTAGTTGTGCGTTTAACATATCCCAACATTTTTAAGGCTCTATTTTTGGTAATATCAATGTGGTAATTAAATGAAATCTTAGCATCAAAGTATACACCCAAATCCTTTATACAATTCACTGATTCCACTTCAACTTGTTTTATCATATATGGAAATAAATTTATCTGTTTTAGACGGGAGAACCCCATAACCTTGCACTCAGACATGTTCAATTGCATAAAATTAACTTCACATCAGTTATTCAGAGCATTTAAATCCGCTTGTACATTTAGACAATCATCAGTACAGGTTATTCCTGAATAAAGCTTTAAATCATCAGCGAATAATAAAAACTTACAATATTTTACATTAACACATGTATCATTAAAATAGCAATTGAATATCAAAGGGAGGGATGTCCACCCTGTGGTACACCGGAGGTAACAGAATATTTTTTTGATTTGTGTTGATTATTCAAGATGATTGTCTGAGTTCTATTAAGAAGGTTACTTTCCAGCCATTGACATAAATTGTCGCCAAGTCCCAAAGCTTTCATCTTGAATATTAAAATTTTGTGAGGTACTCTGTCGAACGCCTTCGAGAAGTCAGTATAAACTGCATCAATCTGCTCATGACTCACCATGACATTCAACAAGCCCTCAGAATACACAGACAAATTGGTCACAGTTGATTTTCCTCTACAAAGACCATGCTGTTCATCGATAATTAAGTGTTCAAAGATAGGTGTATATATTGCAACTATTTTGCAAATTTTTTTACAAAACTTCTTTTAGGGTATTTCACCTCAAAATTTTTTTCAAAAATTTTTGCCTTTAAAAAAGACAGGATTTCCTCATGTCTTTTATTACAGATTGATAAATAGTGCTCCTATTTCGCAATAAGAACGAATTATTTATCAAAAAGTAATCAAGAACTATCACCTAGAGGGTATCCTGCGACACAACTGGCTCAAGCTGTAAGAGAAAATTCCAATTAGTAGAGAAATTAATTTGAAAAATTACCTTGACGTTTCCATAGCTATTTTCTGCTATCGTTATCAAAAGAACCTAAAAAAGAGTATGTTAATAAATTGTGTAACAATAGTAGGATAATACAGTATATGAAAATTCGCTCTGATAATTCGTCTGTGCAAATTGTCAGTTATGTGACTTTGACTTAATCTCATTATTTAAATTAATAAAGGTAATGTTAATTAAT
>NW_026018916.1:8629630-8670027 GCF_020466585.1 Dendroctonus ponderosae
GTGTGTCGCAGGATACCCTCTAGGTAATAGTTCTTGATTACTTTTTGATAAATAATTCGTTCTTATTGCGAAATAGGAGCACTATTTATCAATCTATAATAAAAGACGTGAGGAAATTTTGTCTTTTTTAAAGACAAACATTTTTGAGGCGAAATACCCAAAAAGAGGTTTTGTAAAAAAATGAATCCGCCTCAACAATATAGAACTTATCTATTTTGCAAATATCTACAACATTAAAAATGCGTGTTTGTTTCAGGGAGTCGGTTCGGCATTCGCAGACACCTCAGGACTAGCAATGATCGCCGATCGTTTCACAGAAGAAAACGAACGTTCGAAGGCACTGGGCATCGCTTTGGCGTTTATCAGCTTCGGTTGCTTGGTAGCACCACCATTCGGAGGCGCTCTCTATCAATTCGCCGGCAAAGAAATGCCCTTTCTCATCCTTGCGTTTGTTTCCCTCCTCGACGGGTTTATGCTGCTCATTGTCATGAAACCGATAAAAGAGCAACTGAAAGAAGCGGCAGTGGTAAAGCCACCGTCGGTGCCCATTTGGAAACTGTTTATGGATCCGTATATTGCTGTATGTTCGGGAGCGCTGATGATGGCCAATGTTGCACTGGCATTTTTGGAACCGACAATTTCCATGTGGATGGAAGACAATCTCACTACGGACAACTGGAAAATCGGAATGGTTTGGTTGCCTGCTTTTATACCGCACGTCATTGGCGTGGTGATAACGGTGAAAATAGCGAAAAAATACCCGCACTACCAGTGGCTAATGGCCGCCGTAGGTCTGGCCTTGGAAGGTCTTTGTTGCTTCATAATACCATTTTCAACCAGCTATGTAATGCTGATGATTCCGCTTTGCGGAATATGTTTCGGGGTTGCTTTAATCGACACGGCCATTCTGCCCACGCTAGGATACCTTGTAGACGTTCGATACGTCTCAGTATACGGAAGCATCTATGCGATAGCAGACATATCATACTCAGTAGCTTACGCTATAGGGCCGATCATAGCAGGCGGAGTGGTCGAAGCCATCGGATTTACCGCATTAAACATAGGCATAGCCCTAACAAATCTCGCTTACGTGCCAGTACTTTCCTATCTAAAACACATCTACGACTTCAAACCATTCGAGAATGAAGCCAATATATTGATGTCAGATCCACCGAACAAAGAATACCAAACCTATTCGCTGCAAGAGCACAAAACGGTTGACGAAGATGTTCAAAACCATCTGAACTACAAGCAGCAAGAGACCAATTTTAACAGCTTCGAACCGAATTATGAAACACAAACATATCAGAGCGGTTATCAGCCGCAAGGCAATCAAAACTTCCAGCAGCCAGTAGCCGCATTTGCGGATCAGAACCAGTCCTATCAAAACCAAACATACCAAGGACCTCAAGTACCCACAAGACCTCAAACCCAAGGTCGGGTATTACCACAGCAACCCGTAGCCAATCCCTTTCGACAACCAGCACCAGCACCTTTGTCCACGGGGGGCAATCCTTTCAGGCAAGGTTTGTAAATCCCATTGGAGGTATGTACGTACTTGTAGCCTTAGGTTATCATTTGTATAAACTGCTTCGTCAGTTTAAAGTTGGGAAGCGGATAGCACAGAAAAATTGTGGAGATTCGAAGATATATTTAGTACGGTAATTTTAGTCGTTATTTGTGATCAACGCGTTTAACAAAGAAGATGTTTACATTGTTTAATGTTTTGCCTGAGGACAACCAATGGGAAAATGGAATTCAACTTTTGGGTACATAAATAATTTTAAGCGGATCGCGTTTAAAAATTACTTTGAACATCAGATTAAAGAGATGCATTTCTCATGCGTAACGGTAGCTAATAATGTAATTTGAATTAAATTGTATATACTTTCCTGACTGTTTCAATTCCAAATCAAATTCATTCCTGGGTTTCAGTCATTTATTGTCTCTATTTATCAATCAAAATACGTTTCGGTGTATTTTTGCACCATCATCAGTTTTTATGTGTAGCGTTGTTGTTGCTTTAAGCCTTGGCATGCATTTTTTGCAAAATGCATGTCTAGGAAAAATACACCGAAACGTATTTTGTTTGATAAATAGAGACAATAAATGAATTAATTTGATTTGGATTTGAATTAAATTTGTTTAGTTTGTATTAAACAACAAGCTAATGTCGCTAAAATATATCGGCATTTAAATTTAAACTCCCAAAATTTTTAAGAGTTTAAGGTTGTAATTACAAGAACGTATAATAAAATTTTCAAAATAACAACACGGCAAATGGGTAAAATATTTGGTAGCAGACTTAGAGTAAAGTAAAAGGAACTCGTTGGACTCGTGAATTTGGCAATTTCTGGGTGGGTTTATTATATTTTAGAATTAAATCTATCTTCCCAAGCATGTTTTCAGCTGCTTAGACCCGGAAGTTAACTTTGTGAGCGAAACTTCTCAATCTACCATTACTTGAAAATTTTGGAGCATCACCCAATATTCCTTGTGGGTAATTGAACTGAGTACAGAAAATTGAGACAAAATGGAAAGTCCACGTTTTCGTAGGTTTTCATTTTTTTTTCAATTTAGTCTAATTTTTAATAGAGTGTCAAATTTCGATAAAAACCTTGCTCTAGGCTAAAAAAATGTCAATGACTTATTAAAAAATATGCATTTACAGAAAAACCTAGTTTAAATAAATTGAACCCATTGAAAACTAAAACAGTATAATTTTTTTACGATAAATCGCGTATGATGTGAGCAAATTAAGAGGGTTCTGTTTAAATAGGACTAAGCGGAAAAGAGGACATTTAATATCTGTAAAAGTTTTAAAAATGCCGATGCAAAATTGCTGAAACCATCTTGCATTTAGGAAAAGAAGTGTTAAATGACGCAAATTTACACCGAAAAAAATTCGTTTGTTGGATGATAATATTATAATAATTATAATTCAACACTAGCAAATTCTTCTCGATTAAACCATGCCTATACTAAAGGTATCATATTGTTGATATAGCCAGAGAAGTGCCTCAAAACGGTTGATTTTGTAGCTTTGTTACTACATAATTTTTCAGAAAGAACCCAATGTGTTACCTCTTAGAGTAACGACTCAGAGTGAGTACCACTATATTTACGGCATATATAGAAGGCCAAAATTCCTTAACTTTCTAACGATCATCTTTGAACATTGGCAAGGCAAAAGACTTCAAAGTCACGCACTATACATGATAAGTAATTGTTTAACGAGTTCTTTAGTAGTACATGTTCTGTGTCGCATTTTTTCCTCTTTGTATCAAATATAACTCATTTTCTTTTATGTTTCATTATGGCATCTGCTTTCTCCATACAATTGAATGACACTCTGATAACACGAACGACTTTGGATAACACCAAGTCGGTACACAAGTGGAATGCGTTTTGAATTTCGAAAGTACACCAAAAGTTGATACCTATAAGTACCTATATTTTGTCTCGCAAATTTCCTGAAAACTGATGTTTCCGATTTTTTAATGTTAGTTTTCACTCTATTTTTTTTAACTTTGAAAATAACGCACTTTTGTGCTAAAATAAATCAAATATTATGAAAGGTTTTCCTAAACTGAATTCTAAATTTGATTTGAACCATAATTAACAGGAATGTAAAAAAATTACGTACGCTATATTAACACTAAAGTCTATGAGCTCCTTATTCTCATTAAATTTTCATATAGTGTGAATGAAGCAATTTTAGGGAACTAAATCAGCGCACACTGAAAGCACGAATTTTTGCCTTATTTCCACATGCAAAAAAATTAATTCAGAGTGAAGAATGCAGTGATTTCACAGCTATGGAAGAAGTCAGGGCACCAATGCTTATAGATTTGAAGAAAAAACCAAAAATTTCATATTACTTTGATAAAATAGAGAACGTTACTCTCGGCTAAACAATTTAATTCATTTAAATATTAAAGTAGAAATTAAGCCCTTCATTCGGAAATTAACTCGCGTTTTTTAAAGTAGCATACTTAATTAATAATAAAATCAGGGTATTTATCAGGGAAATAATATTTCGAATCTAAAGGAACCATTCTATTTCTACATATTACCAAAATTCCTTATAATCTGCATCAAGAATCATTTAAGACACATAAACTCTGATATCTTATGGAATGTGGCTTGATGTAGAAAAACTAAACTCTACTAAAAGAAAAAATATGTAGGTATACTAATCTGATTAAATAGCAATAATTGTAAAAGGTATACAACAGTAGGACAACGAAGATTCTCAAGTGAAAATCTTCTATATTGATACGAACTCAAATGTGCACTTTGATAAATATGTTATCATGTACGAAAAGCCGTCCAACTACGATAGTAACATTCTTTTATTTCTTAATTTAAATTGTTTAACAATATTTTACAAAACGTTTAAAACCCAATTTAAAGTGGCAAATTATCTACAAAAGAGTTTCTTACTGATCTATTAAAAGAAACTTATTTAAAAAAGTTATACACGAAAACCATCAATAATTGTTGAAAACTACACATCTTTTAAATCAGAAACATCAGACTAAATGATATTCAAGTTATTCAGCCAATTTACTTCTTTCGGTTCCAAGTACTAATTTAGGCGGATTTTCTCAAAATTATCAAAGCAAATTAATCCCAATTTTCACACATACTATAGACGCAGCGCAGTTTCAATTTAAAACCTGAAAACCGAGCGCATATGGGAAATATTGAAACTCGACAATTTTTATTCTACTGTTTGAATAGAAATTGCAGCCGAATGTGTTACAAGTTACGATACACGTTACATCTATAGTACGCTTGACAAGAAATTCATGAATCAGTTTAATTTCGTTCTATAAATATGTAATATATTTATATTATACTGCTTATGTATAAATAGTGTTTAAGAATAGTTTAAGAATAGAATAAACACTTTTGTTTATATGGTATTATTTTCGACTATTTTCTATATATAAGAAAATATATCAACTGAGATCACATACATATCAGAACCGCATGGTTCACCTCTTAAACATATCGTGATAATAGACTTAAGATAAATTAAGAAAAGTTTAGGTGTTGGTAGATTATATGGGGCGTCCATTTTTCTCATCGATATAAATTTGCATAGAGGCATAGGTAAAATAGGTTATAGGGAATATTATGAAGGGATTTCGAACATTTTTTTCTAAACGTTTTAAATGTTATTGATGACTAGATAAAACCTAATTGCCCCCTGAAAGCACACCGAGAATTTGTCTATTGAACTATTTTGAATATTTTATTTTTCTGAAGAAATCTACAATAGAGATGCGTACTTTCTACGTTGCAGATGAATTCAATTGAATATACCAAGCGTCAATGCGATAAATTTAAATTGTCTTAGAGTAGAAGTAAATAATTACGTCTTATAAAATTAATTAGAACTAAAATCAATTAAACACCTTAACGCATATCATTATAAGTGTACCTTATATAATCTGGGACAACGTAGTGCAATTATTAAATAGTATAGGTAAGCATATTTGCTTTCTATACAAATATTATGTCTTAACGTAATGGAGAAGAAAATAAATGAATTTTTCTCGTGGAAACATTAATTAAGGTCTGAATTCCTGGCTATACTTCCAAGGCATTCGCGGAAAGCACAAATTTCGTACTGTAATAGGTCAGAAATGTACACAGTGTCCATTAATTTTAAACAATATTGCATACTAATAAATTTGAACTATCAAATTGAATTAAAATAGTCCATAAGTTTCTCCTGAAAAGATTTTTTGACATGAGCGCATAAAGGACACAAACAGTTTTGTTTTGTGTTGTAAATAGTCAATAATTTTGTTGATTCATTAATAACGTAGTTCTTAGTGTTGTGTTCAAATGGTATACAAAACCCACAGTCAGTCGTAAGGGACCGAATCACGTCGAAATCACTATATTTATCAGTTTCTCTAAGAACAACTAAAGTGGTTTTATCAAAACTTTACAGTTTAAGCTCCTTTCGTATTGTGGCACAGAAATTTAAAATAGTTGACCATTTAAAAGATCCATGAGTATACAGGAAGCGAATTTTTATGTAAATTTAGCCCAACTTTTGCAATTTTGTTAAATCACTTTATTTCTACCAGAAAATATGTGGCCAAATTTGAAAATACGTTTAATGGATATCCTGTGTATCTTATAACGACATAATATCTAAATATATTTCAGCTCCTGGTAGAAAACAGGACTTCCATACATAGTTATACATTATCACATTTTCGAGCTATTGCAGTAATTGATGCCCATAAAGTTACTGGAGACTTTTAAATTAAGTAAAGAGAGTAATTGGAAACTTATAAAATGGTATCAGTAACTGTTTCCAGTTGCATTTGATACGACAAATACCAAGTATTTTAGATGTTTACACATAGCAATATTCTATGAAAAATGGACGCCTAAATAGGTGTAAAATTGTCTAAGTCACAATTCTAGCCCGCTATCACCCCGTCTATAAAACATTCTTCTTGTATCATGTAATGATGTCCTAATGTTGCTTAAGTTTTTCCATTCGATCTAGTCGGCAGATGTTAGATTTCATCGCAAGTTCATTTCCAAATATTAAATTTTTTGTTAAATATTAACCATTATTTTAAATACTTTAATCTTTGTCATTAAAACAGTATCAAGACTCTTAGTGTCAATTTAACAGTACATACTTTATGCACAATGGATGTAAAGGAAACATATCTAATTTTGCCTCTATATTATAATATACATGCATATTTCTAATATACAACGTGTAAAGTAAATTAGCAAGAGATTATTATCAGAAGCTGATTATCATATGTAAGTTTATTAAATTTAATAACGTAAGGTGTAATATTAACTTTTGCTCATCTTACTAATTTAGGCAAGTACGGTCATAGGATTTAGCTTCGTTAAAATACACATACAAGGCGAATTTAGCAATAATATAGCCTTCTGAATATTACTTTTATGTATCCATGTAGGAGTTAAATTTTATTTAAAATAGCGTTTTCTATGGCATATTAAACTAAAACGAGTTCAAAACATGTTATCTTACGACCCATAATTGTGCCTATATTCCTCCCTAGGCCCATAGAATAACAAATTAGGTATAAACCAGTCGAACATTTAGCAATAAAACTATCCATTGTTGACCAAATTCTACTGCTAAAGAATCGTAGAAAATAGCGAAATGTATAACATCGATATGACGTGATTGTATATTTAACAACTCTTAGCCTTAGTTGAATTGAAATGTACTAATGCAATAAGCTTCTAATTTGTAGTAGGTACTAACACGTGTGGCTTGCGAATTCATAAAAGTGAGCTTAAACATAAAAAATTATAACAAATCCGTTAATTTGTTCTAAATAATTTTTTGGGATCCCCAGCTTTGTGAAAAAAATATTGTTTGGTAACTGAGACATATTTAGATAATTACTAAATATACTCTAAGAAGTACGTGTATGGATATTTACTCACATAGCATATCCAGTGGATGTAGATGTATGTATAAAAGACATATTTAAGCACCTATGGCTGTTATAAAATGTAAATATGGTTTAAATAGTACATTTGAGGAAAGTTTACATTTATTTCTTTATCTCATTTACTGACTAACTTCTAATGTAAAAATTTTCTTGCCCTAAGTGAAAGTAGCTAAAAATGGTGCCTAGTAGGAACTTATTTGACGACGACTGCGTTTTATTACTAGTACTACTAATAACTTGATATAAAATAAATATGCATACACTTTAAATAAAATACATTTACAGCTCTTACACTTAAACGATTACCATGTTTGTTGTGTAAAGTAATGCATATTTATTTAAGTTCATAAACGTATTGTAGATATTGAAATGATACAAGTAGCCTACTTTAGAAAAATTATTGCTGTTGAATACCTGATTATTCTTCCATTACAAATGTCTGAAATGCACTGCTTTAATTTTAGCTAAAAAACTCTTCGTGGTTGTTTACGGAAGCAGATCAATTATCAGTTAAAATGTTTTTGAAGTAGAAAATTTCATATTATTATTGAAGCGTTCTTGTAAATATTCGTTTATAATTTCATAGGTTTATATCCGTTATTTGATTATTTCGTTACCTTATAGTAGAACTTTGTATGTTATAATCATGACCTAGTCATATATTAGCTATTTGTAAAATAGATGTACTGATGTTTATCTGTAAAGTGCCGTCGGATGTTCTTGGGAGGTATTTTCAATCAAGCATAATTTAGTAATGATAAGATTTTTAAAATTCAGAAATAATATCATGATTAAATCAAGCAGATGTGAAAAGAATACTACTAAGGCCAGCTTTTTAATAGACCTAAATAAAAGTTAGACTGAAATATGCAGAGGTACATTAAATGAATTCTTCAGAACATCCCATGGTAGCTTAATGTATTCTTGATCCTTTTGAATGGGTATCTATTAAAATTATTGTTATTCACTCAAAGCTTTTTATTCGGAAACCTTGTCTGCGTTGGAAGACTGCTTTCAGTCTTCAAAATTGCAAAACAATCCCAATTTGCTCTGTATATTCGTATACATACTTCGAAACTCTATTCGATTTCGTATACGTAAAATTATATGAGAATATTTTAAATTCTTAAATGCCATGTCGAAAATCTGAATAACCATTCCCATATTGCATATATTTAAAACTTATAGAAATTGTAGATGACATGCTAAATACTACATTATTGGTAATATATGAAATAATAAAAATGTAACGCAGCAAAGAAGTCTGGTTGGCACGTAATAAAATGTTGAACTCAAACACTACTCCAATACTGAAAACTACACAAGGCCTATAGAAACTAAAAATTTGAGAGTATATTTATTAAATTAAAGGTATTTTATTTAACCTTTTGTAGCAGATTTAGTGCTTGTTAATCCTGGTTTAAAAACCAATGCAGTAGAAAACTGTCTCTATAATTTAAAAAAAACCAAATCAAAATAACTAGATAGAACTCCCGCGAAATTACCATTATTACCAAAGATAAAGCAGCAAGGAATGAATAATAATCCAAAGTCTCTGTGCAAAAAAGGAACTAAATTAAATTATCAGATCGTAATTAAAATATAGTGCAAAAGGGGGCAAAGTAATTGGCTAATTCTAACGGCACAACACAGGGTAACCGCGAGGCAAATCACCCCTCTAGGTCGTTATCTGGCCCTCGAAAGGGCTGCTGGGGCTCGGCAAAGGCCCCCTTTAGCCTGCGGTAATGAACGGAAAAGGTGGACTCTTGCGTGAGCGGAATGACAAATTTTTCAAGATACAACAATGATTCATTGACAACAAATGTGTTCAATACAATTGCTTGTTATATATGCAGATTAATAGAGATGAACTGTACTCAAATTGAATATTTGATAATCATTAAAAGGGTTGAGGGAATGGCAGAGAAATCATCGATTTTATACAGAAGTTGCTTGAAAAGGTCTTGCTGAAATGCACCCTACTTATACATACATATTTACAGTGAAGAATCTGGTCAAGTTGCAACCGTTGCGAAATGTTTTTATATTACCGAGCTGTGCAGGAGTGCGATCAACGTAGGAAACCACTAAAAAGTTTACAGAAAGGCCTATTTTAAGTGTTCATATATTGATATGTACAGGATGGCCCACATAAGCCTAAGGATATTTGTATAGCTATTGATAATATTCCTTTTGGTATCTCCTCTCCTTCCTTCATCAATTTCATAGAAATGTTCAATATTATTTAAGATTTGAGAAAAGTTAAAAATTAAAAAAAAACAATTTTATTGGGAAAAGAAAACTTGCGTTTCATAAAAACCTGTTCGATTTAACCAAACTAAAATAATCTACTTTTTCTAAACCAGCAATTTAACAATATACGCTCTGACTTCTACCCATTTAAAACTATTAGAATTTCATATCGGAATCTATTATTAATTAAACCTATATTCTATGTATTAAATAAAAATTACTATATCAGAAAGGGTGATTTTCTGCTTTGGTAGTCGACAAAAATTAATCAGCTTCATCACAATCGCAAACTAATTGTTGCAAATGTATGGAAATACTCAGAAAAGTGCAGTTGATCTGGTCAAGACGAAAAATATCATTTAAAATTAAATGTTTTTAATTTACTTCGGTATGTGCTCTATCACGAGGTAACTGAATAATCCATCTACTAGTTTGCTAAATTTTTAATACAACAGTATTGCCGTGTTAGGCTCGAAAGCCGAGTGATCCCTTGGGGAGCAGCAGGAGTTCTGACCCACTAAGCTGGTGGAGTTAATCGATACCAGCAGAATCTGCAGAATTGTATAGTACTGACATGAACAGCAATTATTATATATGAGAAATTATTTTAAATATTCAAATACTCAGCATGAAAAATGCCGTAAAATAGTTAATTTGAAAATCTATGTTTAATATTTGACTAAAAATTTCAAAAAGATACAGTGAGCTTTCAAAGTTTGAAATGGATTTTTTATACTATCGAAATTGATTTTAGTCAATAAGATGTAGTAGACAGCAGAATCTACGATCAAAAACAGGGTTAGTATGGTAAATGAACCAATGTATGAAAATGCTCGGAGACGAAACTATAGGGCGTTAAAGACAATAGAAATCAATAGAAAAAGTAATTTATTAATATATTCGAAACGAGCATAGCCGTAGGTTAGTTTCAAGTTTAATATTAAATACAATTTGTATTAAATATTTCGATAAGACACATGCAAAAACGTTATTTTGTTAAACGCGGCATACAATAAATAAATGCCATGTAATTATTTCTTAAATATGTATTCTATTTTTATAAGTTCCTTCCAAAAAATTTTGAACCTTATCCCTTCTTCTCTAACAGTATATCTTAATTCTGGAATAGAAATAGAACGATTTATATTTTTCACCACTAGTTGCCTTATTTTATATTATTTGCAATTTTAACATTCTCAAAAAATCGACTGGTTCTACTTAAAAGTTTGCTACGGTTGTTGCTTGAAAGAAGCGAGTAACTTAAAGAGACACTGAAAGTTGCTCAAACTCACAAGGGGGCTGGAAGCAATCTCAAAAAGATTTTATTTCAAAGCAGATCCCGCAATTCCACGAACAGCTGGATTAACGATTAAATATGACAGAAGGAAATGACTATGTCGACCGATTCAAAACTCAATTTTAAATAGATGGTAAGAGTAAAACTTTCATCAAAACCGCTGACTAAGCTTCTGTTAGTAATAGAGTAATTGTGTTTGCTTATACTCTTCTCAGTGCTAAGCAAGCATTTATAATTGCTAAAGTTTGTCCCGTTATGCAACTTTTCCCATATATCGAAGTTTCGTATATGTATACCCCTACCTGTACAGCCAGTTAGGGAACTCCACGGGGGTCCCTGGGGAGAATCTCCCTTCGTCTGAGATGGAAAATTGGATTACATTAATCGACAACGCCAGTCACGTCTATACCGTAACCATTCAGCAAAAATGACAACGTAAATAAGAGAGTTTTTGCTTGTAGTTCGATTCCGATCATGATCCTAGTTAAAATAGACATCGATCCAAAAAAAAACAACAATTTTGGAAATTTGTTTGAAATAACACGCTTACAATTCAAGCACTTTGTTAAATTATTTAATTTTTTTGAGAGTGCACAAATAACGGCAGGCACAAAGCTTATTAGTGAACCTTACTAAAAATCAAATGAGTGAGGCCAAAGAGACGGGGATTTTCAGATCTGGAAACTTTCTTCAAAATAGGCCAGACATTATCCGTATAAATTCCAGAAAAGCATTTTCTTTTGCACCACAGTAAAAACATTTTACAAGCTATCTCCTACTGCTCCCAAGGCTTGAGCAGTATGTCCAACTATCTATGATCCAACCTGACTCTTCTTCCAGCTTACGTGTTCCAGTGCACTTTTGCTGTTTTGTTTTAATTAAATTATACACTTTAAATTTGGCGCCAGTGACTCATGGGTCTGTCTCAGTTTCATATTTTAAACTGCAAGAAAGATATTAAGGGTTGAAAGTTTTCAAATTGACACCCGGTATACAGACTGAAAGAAATATATTTAAAATGGCAGCTTTTTCGTTTAAAATACTAAATTAGAGACTAACTTTATTTCGCCCATAAAATCCTCATCTGCAAAACAACCATAGTAAAATTATGGGAGGCTTTGAAAATAATAAAGTGGTTGTTCAGCATTTCCATTGATGGTTTCGTCTACCTCATAGAGTGTTATAAGCGAATAGAAAAATGTAAAGACGATTAACAGCTTCAATAAAACTTAATTTTTAATTTTAATTTTTTAAGCATTTTAGATTTAATTAAACCATATGAACGACATTGAAACGAAACGAAAAACATGTTGAGCATCCCAGATATTATTTTTATACACAAGTCATTAATTAAAATAGTTTAGGAAAGACATAGTGAATATTAGTTGGAGTAACGCGGCAAATTAGAAACATTTTCATTTACAGGGAGGCTCCAAAGGGATACCAGTGTATTTATCACAAATTAACTATATCCGCTTTCTATATTCCGGAGTCTATAAGCCAAATAATAGGAAAAATGCGGCCAACCAAACTCACCAGAAAATATTAATAATTTCTATTGTTTATTTAATAATCATGTCACGTACTTTCAATCAAAAGTAAAGGTAAAAACATGAAGACATTAAAACTCTAGTGAAATCACATTTAATTTCTGATTGAATATTGAGGCAAATCAAAAATGAGTCATGTTTGCATTTGAATTTTCTGCAGTTTGCTTTAAGCCTGCAGGGAAACAGTCCTAGATTTCCACAGCGCCCTCGATTAATGTAATCCAATTTTCCAGCCACGAGGGGAGATGCTCATGGGAATCACACGAACCCACGTTATGCAGTTTTTCCCTGAATTTATACAATTTGATCTACAGTTGGGATAAAGAGAGAAATTGTACATCAAACGCCCAGCCATTTGAAAGGCTTTACTGTATAGTGCACATTCGATAAAAGCTCAATTGGTTTGAAGGTAAAATAATGCCGTTTTAGCCAATTTTGTTGTAAAAGGTTTTCAAAGAAAATGTAAGTTACAGTTTTTGGAAAGATCAATTATTAATTTTTAAAACATCAAATTTTGTCTTTTCCTCTTCTTGTAGTTCACGTATTTTGACAACAGATTCTGGAAAGTACGCTATTGACAAAATGCTTAACAGCCATAATTTCCTC
Source organism: Dendroctonus ponderosae (assembly GCF_020466585.1). NCBI lineage: Eukaryota > Metazoa > Arthropoda > Insecta > Coleoptera > Curculionidae > Dendroctonus > Dendroctonus ponderosae. Next base: position 8,642,818 of record NW_026018916.1, read on the forward strand.
AAAAGCATTCACATAATTCGTTTAAGCTAAGTATTTGACAAACAACGGACATTATTATTACGCCACGTCGCCCTTAATCGAAAATGGAACTCCCTTGAGTTGAGGACGATGCTTCAAAAAAAGGTAAAGAAAAACTTTCGTCGACTCACTTGTGCCCCTGGGAGCCCTCGATCTCCTCAAATAACAACACTCCTGCCATGGCTTCAAATGAAACGGTGTACTGGGGACCAGATAGCGAGTTTAAGTCATTGGTGGCGGATATTAAATCAGATGCAAAGCTTACAGTTTCCGATTAAATCCTGTAGCCGTATTTACCGCAGGAATTCTAAAATAATCAACATACCCTTAAGTACACTTCAATCAATCAACTAGTTCTCTATATTGAACATGACTTGCAGGGGAGAACGTCCCACGAGCCTCAGAACAGGTTGTTACCAGTAGTGTCACCAAAATGATGGAAGGACTAAATTATCTACATTAATCCATTAGGAGATTTGGAGTAACTAAAAATACTGCTGTAAAGAATCTTAAAAAATCACAGAAATTTAAACTGATAACGAAGAAATAGGTGGCGAAGATCAGCACCTATGCCAACATAACTTGAAAATCACAATAGTGAAATACAAGGAAGTTCAAAGCGGACTTTCTTTCTAAGATCGAAAGTGTAAATGAAACAATTGATTTTTTCCACCTAATGAAGGAATGCACACAATCAACCACAAATATGCATGATTTAATCTTATCGGAACAGCATACAATTCCAGACGCACTTCCCTGGATCAAAGTGTTTACAGATACTCAAAGCTTGCGATTATATAGGATGCTCCTCTAATTGCTCTTCAAAATAAGTAATTGGAGAACAGTTCGAGGGTTAAACTTCGCCTTTGTTGAGAATCCGAAAGAATTTATTTTAACGACTGATATTTTAGTTATTTCAGAGCCTAAAGGTAACAAGTAAATAATGACAAAAACAATTTATCTACGACACGTTGAAGATGGTGTAAAATCTTTTGATCAGCATCAGACCCTTATATGGAGGCATACACAATTTTATGCAGAAATAAGACTCTCAATTTACAAGAGTCGCGGGATTCATGAATAGTACCCAACTTTCTCGGGAACGAATTGACCACTGAAAAGCGTGAGTGAGACAAAAGTTAAGGGATGAAACTAATGTGGGCTTGTAGCTCAACGAAGCAGTTTCGTTGTGTGTTTGTGTATGGGAAGAATCAAACATTGAATCAACTAAATTAGCTTCATTAAATTGAGGGGTGTTTTGAGACCCTCGTTATTGTATTTCGTAAGACAACGTATAGAGTTCGGCAATTTTTATTTTTAAGATTCTGATTTTTTCTATGATTATAATTGAAACAATCGTATTTTGCTTCTTACCTTGGTGCTTAGTTATAGTGATGAGCGAGACTGGTCTTCGTATTGCAGTCTTGGTCTCGGTCTTGCAAAAAATGCAAGGCCAAGACTGCTTTTGATTTGCAAGACCAAGACCAAGACTATGTACGCAAGAACAAGACTAAGACCAAGACTGTGTCCTGCAAGATCAATATTTCTGCAAGAGTTTTGCGACAGTCTCGCAAGACCGAGCGGCTGAAATTAATATTTGGTTTTAAGCATGGGTTGCCCGGTAGAAAACCGTAGCACTTAAATATGAGGAACAAGAAAAATTAACAGTTTTCAAAGCTTAAAAAAAACTTTAAATTAGAAACCAAAAGTCTAAACAAGTGTCACATAAATAAAACAATAGGTACTTAAAATGTGATTCATTCCAGATGTTTTCATGTGCATTATTACTAACTGAGTTTGTTTTGTATATTCAATGTGTTCAATTCACGTACAGCAAGCTGGGCAATTTACAAAATATATTTAAAAAATATGTTGATTCTATTGGTAATAAGTTGCAAGCCCCTCAGTCAACAAATTTTTGAGGCTGATTGTTGACCCAAATATAGAAGGAATTCCCACATGGTGGCTTTTCTTCGATTCTAAACCGACTTGTTAGAATATGTCCACATTACATTTAAAGTAAAAATGGTTCCGAAGAAAAATATTGGTTTTCGTCTGGCGTATACTTCTGTGGACTACTACCGTGTTCGTTGAGATCATCAAAAAGTATTCTTGTATTTTTAACACTAACACTAACACTAACACTAAAAATACATTTATTTACTCAATTGAAACAGAAATTATTATATTTATATATAAAAAGACTATTGAAATAAATATTTACTTTACAAAAGTGTACTAATCTGAGAAACATTTAAATTTGTTTGTTATGATAAAATATTTTGTTTGCGGTACGTACTTTGATTCCCACTTTGCAACATCCTAATTTTGAAAATATAAATCAAATCAAAAAATATAATCAATTATTTCCAATGCAACATCCTGTCTATGACTCCTTCGTCTGATGCTAATTAATAAAATAAATTAACAAGGAATTATCCCAACTATGAAAGAGTACGAAGGGTACTTAAAAAATCTGCACCATCGCTTTAACAATAGTTGACTAAAAATAATCATTTTTCAAAAAATCGCGTGAGAGAATTTCATCACATGTAGTTTGTATGTTATGTATGTATTGTATTCAAATGTACTTAAACTTGGCTTGCTAAAGTTGAACATTGCACATTGTTAATTATATTTTTTTTTATTGTTATTTTTTTTGTTCTCATTTTATTTATTTTAGTTTTTTCCGATACGTTTACAGTGAATAAGTTCCCATACTTAACTTAACTTAACTTAATTAATATATTGATGCCTAAATGTTCCAGACATTTGTATGCATCATCCAAATGAAAATGATTTTCAAGAATTACGACATACGCCCTAAGTTTTAATTTAACAGTTTTATTAAAATATACCTAAAATTAATTTAATTTATTTAATATTCGGTAGGACATTATAGAATTTAGGAGCCAAATAATCCAAAAATCGGTGCCCGATATTTTTGTTAATGATTGGCACTTTCAGGTGTTTGTTCACTCTATTCCTGGTCCCATGAGTGTGACTAACATAAGTTATTTGATTTATGGATATAAATACATGTAGACAAAACGTATATCGAGCGCAGATTCAATACCTCCTCAGAATAGAGCTGCTGAGTTGGGAATCTTTTTTGCTTTCTATATATAACTCTTAAAATAAAGTTCTGTACTACATTAAGTTGCATTAATGAATTTTTATATAGACCTCCCCACACAATGGCCCCGTACCGTAGCAAAGATTCAACCAATGACCGATAGATTAGAATCAACAGTTTTTTGTTCAGAAGGTTCCTTAAAATGTAGAAACGATATATTAGTTTGCGAATAATATCAGTTAACTTCAGGATGTGTTGGTCCCATTTCAAGTGCCTGTCAATGATGAGACCCAAATACTTGGTGAATTGAACCTCTTTGATGTCGTTTGACTCAAGTGTAATTTCGTTAAAAGCAGGACGATTGTGGCAGCTGTGATGCAAAATGCAATGTAATTTGTTTTTTGCATATTTAGATTTAATATAAAAGAATCCAGCCAGTGTTTAAGTAATTCCAGTCCTAGTTCAACTGCCCTTTTTGTATCTTCCCAAGAACATCCATAAAACACCGCTACCGTATCATCTGCATATGAAACTGATGAACCATTCTGTATGTCAATATTAGTAAGAGTATTAATGTAGGATATGAAGAGTATAGGACCAATTACTGTACCCTGAGGTATTCCAATTTTTATATAACAAGGTTCACTAAATTCATTATTTATTTTCAGAACTTGCTCTCTGTCCCTTAGGTAACTCTCAAAAAGGTGCAACACTGGACCCCTAATACCATACAAGCTTAAAACCTCTAACAAGCGGTCATGCGGCACGTTGTCAAAAGCCCTGGCCAGGTCCAAGAACACTGCCAAACACCTTCTATTATTTTATAAAGCGCCATTGACCTGCCTAGTCAGTTCATAGACAGCATCCGATCTACTAAGTCCCCCAATGAAACCACACTGTTTCTGTGTTAATAAATTATTTTTTTGTAAATAATTCCAAATCAAAATTAATTCCTGGGTTGGCATACATTTTGTGAAAGAAGTAGAAAATGTATGCCAAGGCTTAAAGCAGCAACCACGCTACACGTAAAAACTGATGATGGTGGAAAAATACACCGAAACGTATTTTAATTGATAAATAAAGACAATAAATTACTGAAACCCAGGAATTAATTTTGATTTGGAATTGAAACACAGCCAGGAAAGTATATACAATTTGTAAATAATCTATAAGCCTATTCTTTAAGCATTTTTTGAAGATCTTAGCAAAATTATTAATTATGCTTATCGGGCGATAGTTTCCTATCTCAGATTTGTCACCTGATTTGTAAATAGGTGAATTGGTGTATTGCTTAACTAACGCAAACTAAGTTGTAAATATCTAACTCAATATTTCGGTCCGTTAATGAACTGCTTGATCTGACTGAAGGCTCCCCATAAGTTATTAACGATTAATGTACCCTGCAAGGTTCATAAAACATGTCATAACTTTTGCAGACGCTGTTTTGACAGTTACATCTTGCTAAGCCCATTTTATTAAGGTTCTGACTACGGGGTATAATAACGGTCGCCCCGTCCACCCTCATCCCCCAATTTAATTGACGTTAACAGGGAACTTGGGCGGCCCCATTTCTAATGTTATTACAAGGTATTAGCAGATTAAGCCGGCTTATTTAGTGTCGCAAAGTAATCTTATTGCCAATTTGGTTTGTTTGGACTGTTTTGTGGCATCGCCAAGAAATTAATGCAGTGCGTAGCTCAGTTCTTTTCAGATACTTTTACAAACATTTATAGCAAGCTGTTTATTTCAGCTGTGGCAAATTGGCTCAATTACTCCACTGAATTCAACTTGAACACTGTCCAATGATATAGTATCAAAAAATATATAAGTGCAATAAGGATAACATTAACATTCGAACATACTTTCAATTTAATGTTTGAGCTGATCTGTGACACTTTTTCTCAGTTCACAGTTAAGTATAGATAAAATATTTTATTTGCTGGCAATTTTTTACTTAAAGCTGCGGAGACACAACCTGAAAATATAATCAAAGCTTTATGTCTTTCCCTATATATGAGTGCGGCTGTAAATGTCAAGATAAACGAAGTTTTACGCTGGTTTTCCAACAGCTATTTCCTTGAACATATCTCAGCAGGAAAAGTTTGGCTGTAATAGTCGAGACACTTTAATTCTTAGGAAACGTCCCCTTTAGGGCTACTTTCCGAGCCAAGAGGAATAGTTACGATCACTTGGGGAAACATCAGTTTCCTAGGGAATATATAGCGACCTATTAGTCGAACACGTCACACTAGAAGTAGAATACCAAAAAAATGTTAGTAATAATACGCTGCCTGGTGGCTACTTCTTTTATTTTACGCATTATTCCTCTTGCGATATTCTCCAGACTTTCGTGTTTGCCTCTTAATCAACTATGAGAAATACATGCTGGTTTTGTCTCTGAAAATGTTCTACATGTCTTCGTTATGTAGTACATGGACTGGAGAAAAATGAATCCAAAGGGAAATGACAAATTCTAAATAATCTAGTTTTAAAAAAATTGCGTAAGAAGTTTTCATCCTGTACTTGTAACAAAAAATGTTGTTCCAAACCTACAAGACTAATAGTTTCTCCACAAATTAAGTCCTCTTGTTTCATATCAATATTTCGGTTCGTTATTGAGAAAAATAGATTCAACCAACACTAGGTTTCAGAAGAAACACAAATCTAAATATAAATATGTTACTTAAAGTACAACTAAAACGTTATTGAAGTGTTTCAAACTGTGAAACTACAGACAGTAGCACAATCGTAAGTACATCTGATTGAAACTCTGAAATTTCTCATTTATGAATTATTACAGCTTTTTTAAGGTCTAGCGTTTTTTCTCAATTAAAGTATTTCGTGACTTTCATATTTCTCTCATGGGATCTTTCATTTCACTGATCTTCAGGCTTCAAACAACGCAACAAAAAGTTGAGGATAATTTTCAAAAATTTAGATAGTTCCAGATGGATTGTTACAGATTTATATTCCATAGTTTATATGCGCTTCCGAAATGCAATAACCCCAGCCAAAGGATATCTAAGAGGTGATTTAAAGACTGAGCACGTTCAACTTGTAGCTAAATTGCGAGCCCGACTAAAAACCCTAATCAAGAATGCGCCCTAGAAAAAAATTGTATAGTAAGTATGGACACTCTTAGAATCCAAGAAATACAAACCAAACTTGCAGAAAGTATGAATAATAGCTTGACAACAACAGATATTACCAATTATGTTGGAAGAGACCACGTCAATTTACAGAACATAGTAATTAAGAAAACGCTCAACGTTAAAAATACTGACGTGACAGAACTATCACCAAAAAAATAACTAAGACTAGTTAAAGGTGAAAGTCAAGAGATAGTAAAGCTACAGTAGAACTACGACGACTCCATCGCTCATAAGAGACCAAAAATTGTAGACACCACTATACAAAAATTAACAAAATAATTCTAGGCAAGATTAAACGAAAATGAAGCGAAGGAAGGCTTTCGTGAGGAATTTATTTAAATAGTTTGATTATCGATTATCGTGAAAGAAATTGAATTAGTAAAAACAGTTCCGAAAATATGGGAACAGAACGCGCTAGGATGAGTAAAGAACTCATCAAACTTTTGGATCTTATTTTCTCAGAACATATGCAACTCATTTGAAAACATATACCATTTCTAAATCGAGTATATTTTCTAATTAGTTTTCTTCATAAAATCTAGGTATTAGTGTAGTGGCGATATCCACTAAGATATTCTTTGGTGCGATTTAATAAAGTATTCGGATTATAACAGAGACTGGTTGTTCAACTTCTATTTATAATTTAAAAAAACTTGAAAACCTTAAAGTGTGAATATGTCTCAATAAAATGGAACTTATTCATCTAACTAAGTTCTTTCCTATTTAGTTTGCCAGTTAAAAATTAGAAAAACTCAATCATTTAATAGTATACGAAAATGATTTTGTGCCAATTAGAACAACAATTAATTACGGAAACGCATACAAACCTGAATACTTCCACCCTTATTCGATATTTCAATGAGTTCTTTACAACTTCCGGTACGTTGGAGTTGCTTTATTCCCCTGTAAAGTCAATTGGGCGTGATTGAGGGCAGACTATCGGAATATTGGCTTCGTTAGCCTTTCTGCCCTTTTCATGTTGCAGGAGTTTTTGTTATACAGATCGCGGTCAGTCGGGTGTTCGTAATTTAATGATGAAAAAGAAACCGGATTAAAGCGCTTTGAAAATTGGCCTTATCAAAAAAATGCGTATCCAATAAGGCAACATTTTGGGCAAATCAAACAGTAACGACAACATTTTGCCTGGAACTGCAAAATAAGTAAAGAGATGTATAACAGTGTGTACGCAAATATTAAAAAAATAATATAATAAAAAATACCCTAAAATACAAATTTTCATAAATTAAATAATAATTTTCAAAGTATTTAAATTTACGTTGGTAGCAAATATATTTTTTCAAAACTATGCAACCTTATTTGGGATCAGCCCGTGTAGTTTCACAAGAATAACTTATATAAATTCAGTAGATTGGGCAAAAGTCACCTTTCAAGCACATTTATTATTATATAAGAAAATTTCACTTTTAATTTACAAGAAACGTATTTCGAGAGCATATTTAATGGATATCCAGAGCAACTTTAATGGATGCGTAGGTTTTCCATCAGGAAATCTGATATTTATTTTTCGAGGTGGAAATTTACTAATAACAGGTTGCTTCCAAGGCATCTAATGTCCGAAACTGAGAAGTCAGTTTATATATGGAAAAATTAAGTGAACTCTTTATAAAGAAATTAATAATTAATATGGAGACCTATAATTTTATTCAGATGGATACTAACTTATTTACTTAAGGCACTGTAATGGTTGAGAGAAATGAAAAACATTTGCAATAAATATTGTTGAGAGAAAATAACTGAGTCAAACCTTAATTGAATGATTTAAAAATTTGACACCAGCCGATTTTCGTTAAAAAAAAATAATAAAACACAGAATTTAAATCCGAAAATTTAAGAGAATTTATCAAAAAAAGCTTGCTTAGTTGTTATTGATAATCCCCAATTATAATTATATGGCGTCGTCTGAAATAATTGAGTCACTTTCCACCACAGAAATTCAAGTAAAACATTTAATTTAAAGATTTGACTTAAATTTTTTTATTTAAGAGCAGAAACTTGATAGGAGGTTTACTGAATATAATAAATTTTACAAACTTAGTGGGTACGTTCCCTGTTAAGAAATATGATATTTTCTTTCCAACCTGAAGTTTCCCGCAAAAATGTTTTTCCCTTCGTCGTGAACTACGAAATTTAATATAAGATCTTTAATTTCTTCAAACCAGTAATGAAGACAGTTTAATTATGAGTTCAATTAATGTTGAAAATAGTTTGAGTTTGTGATTATTTTATTACTTGTTATTTTTTACGGTTAATAAAAGTTGAATAAAGTTATACAAAAAATTCTAGAAAAAATCAAGAAACTTTAGAAAAGAAAACGAACATCAGAAGATTTTTTATCTTTTGTTTTATCGCGTTATTGTTCTGACATTAGATATTCCAACGTAAGTAACTTTCTCAAACAGATTAGATAATTTGCACCTGGAAATGAATGCAAAAATTGATTTACATTATATATTTTAACTTCCCAATAGTATTCCTTAATACGAATTTCTTTACAATCTCGTCACTGATCAACATTCAGTTAACCATATCGACGAATTGGAATAGAATTTAAAAGTTTTAAACTAAGTTGCTATACTCCCACCAAGCGAACAATCAAATAGTATAAGATTTGAATTGAAAATTTGTTTTATATACAGCTAGAAATTTCGCATTCAGCCAATCAGAATACTTGGGAAATATTAAAGTTCCAAAAGAGCGCTACTTAGCCCTCGCCCGAAACCAGAAAGAAACTCAGCAAAACTTCCGGCCAAAGCCAAGGGGGAAATAAATTAGATTTTTCTCACCAGGAACGCTTTCTATTAATGTTAAAGATTACCTTGGAGCCAGATAATGCGTATTTCTGTTTTTATGACGGACGGAACGAAACGAAATTACTCAAATTGAAATGGCTTTTTTCAGGAGATGAAAACATGCAATTTGTTTCGCTTTCTTTCAAATTGATAGGGGACCTGATTGCTTTTGGATTAGCTGTTTAGAATACAGGAATTTGTATTTTTACTTATTAGATTATTTGCAAACATGATAGTTTTCTTCATTATATTGTATTATTTTTTAATTCAAAGTTTTCTGACTGAGTTTTTATACTAATCAACAAAATTCTAGTCAGACTAGTTGGACCGGAGTCGTTTAGCCCAAATTTTTAAACGTTTGCAGAATAGTCAGTCTTTATGGAGAACTAAGCAGAATTGCATGAAATGGCACTGTAAGGAGAATGTTAGGCAACATTAATAGCAATTCTGAATTGCACTGCGAAAATATAAAATAATTCAGCAGTTTAGCAGTAGTTAAGTGCAGTTCTCAGTTTTCATCCGCCTCCTACATTCAAACGAAAACCTACTTTAACTTATATCTCAATGCATATAAAGCAGTTTATAATGCTGAAATTAATAAATGTTATAAAGTATCGTCAATGTTCCTTAAGCGAAGCGATGTTCAATAAACATTTTGACAAAAAGACAAAAGCTTCTACATCTAGCTTGAGACAGAATTTAAATTGATTTTAAATTAAAGTTATTTCAGGTAGCAATTTGCAACGACAAAATAAGGAATGCTAAGAATAATTCCCGGTTTTGTTTCTGGAAATTCCCTGAACTATTCTATACGTAAACTGTAATTGCAACCTATCATAATCTGTAAATTCGTGTTTAAGCCTTAGTGTGATGTGGAATATCCCTTAGACTCTAGGTAATAGATTTCGATTAACTTTTGATAAAAAACCATTCTTTATTTTGAAATAAGGACACTATTAATCTGTAATAAAAGACGTGAGGAAATTCTGTATTTTAAAACACTTCAATGTTAAGGCGAAATAGCCAGGAAAACGTTTCAAAACATGAATACTTGTACATTTTTCTCATACTGCTGCATATTTGGCTTATTTTCTTGAAACAACAGCTTTAAACAAAAATAATCATCTTTTTGCGGAATCCACTCCATCTCTACGTTCTGAATATTAATATACAAACGCTCATTTAATATTTTCTTTAGAACATAATCGTTTTTAGAGACGCACCTTAGACTAACGTGCATATTAACACGTTTATTCAATTCTGTTCTGTTCTTACAATCAAATCAGCTCTCAACAGCTCTAAAACCAAAATTTAATAACCGGGTAGATTTTCCTTGATCTGCGACTCTGCAGATTTACTATAGCTTCAGAAGCTATTACCTTTCGGATGGAGCTTAACTTTTTAACCCATAGTAAACCAATACTTTTGAAAATGCTCCTAAACAATTAATTCCCCAATCTACTAACTCGCGTAATCTGAAGCCAAAACCTGGAGTCATCACAACTTCTTGCACAAAGAGGTTTTGAAGATACAGTTACCCACTTAGACTGAAAGGAGAGAACGTAGATTGCGTCATTGGATTAATGTTCACTCGAGGTCCTGGTTTAATAAGGAGATAAGTGGAATTTATTGCGTCTAGCGTCTTATGTATTTCACTTAAGGTTCTTGTGTTGTCTAATATGTCGCTATAATTAAACGTCGGAATATTATTTAGGAAATATGTGCGTCAAAACATCATATACGTTTTTTTAGAGGCACGTTCCTTAATAGTTTGTGTAGTATGTAGACGAATAAAAAGAACAAAACAAAATAATTGACATACATTTAGTAATTACTTGGCTAAGGCTATATTTTACTTATTTACTTATTTTATTTGAAGTATGATATGAAAGGAACATCATTAGGAGAAAACTGTTAGAAATACATCTCCAATTCAATATCAAAATAAAAAGGCACTAGGCAAAAGGCTTATGCCATCAGAACAGTGTAAGCGTACAAGTACGCCACCTCTGAAGATGCAAGACGCTAGTGCTTGCGAAACGTCAGGAAGAAATTCCATTTTACAACGGCCTAAAAATCCGAAAAACCCACTAGTTTCAAGAAATCATTCAAAACCCCATATGTCTAAAGTTTTAATACGGTTAATATTAACTCCGTAAGAATACGATTTAAATAACGTGCGACAGATTTATATCTCAGTCGAGCCATAAATAACTACATAAAAAATTACAAGGACAAATTGAAAATTAAACAATAAAATAGTTTTTTGGCATTTGTGAAATTCTCGATTTGACGGACTTATGCGGTTTTGCTTGGCACCTTCTCATAGGTAGAAAATCACCCATTACAAACCATCCTAACAGCTGTTGCAATAAATATTTAAAAAGTGTGAAAGAAATAATAGAAAAATGTCAGCTCATTAGTATCGAGATTTAGATTCTACACAAATCCTGAGCAAATCAACCAAAAAAATGAAAACCGTTTATACGATTTGCTTTCGAAATGGAATAAGAACCGTTTTCGCATTTGAAGTCGACTCACGTAACCGTCAGTCGGCATAATCCACAGGGAATTTAGGGAATAAAAAGTCTCTCCTTCGCACGGCAACTTTGTGTTGACGCACAAAAGAAACAAAAAGGGGCCTGGAAAATCCTTTGGGATTCTCAAAGCAGATCCGGACAGCAAAGCTGTTTTAAAGAGAATATATGCTAACATGCAAATGGTACTGTGTTTTCACAAAACAGTCTTGATCATTTGGTATTCAAAGCTGATATGGTTTCTTGAAAAATTTCAGAGCGCATGTAAATTATGCGTAGAGTTGGTTAGATACATTATGGGGCTGACATAGAATAAATTCGTAAAGGGAAATTTCCACGTTGAACGGCATTTGATCAAGTTAATTAATAATAATTAGACCCGAATATAGGACTCTGAAAACACTAATATTCTGTTCCAGCAAATGTGGTAAAATAACACACAACATTCAAAATAATAAGGACAGGTATAAGTCAGGTAAGTAACTAAACAATAAACGATGCAGAAAAACAAATATAGAAAAAATCAGTAAACGGAGTATTAATGAACGGAAAAAGATGTCGTCTATGTATAGAAAGAAATCAATGTTACATTTAAAAGCTTTTGTACCGAAACCGACGGTCCAGAGGGAAATAATTTACGAATGCTAAAATTCTTTTCCCACAGGCCTTCGAACTGGTGCGCTGGAACGCTGAGACTTATGATAACAATTTCACTTTAGAATTTCTCGAAACTTCGAGATTGTCCGGCAGTTAAAATAAAAATTTATTATTACAAGTTTAATTTGCCACTGCATTTTGTGTAGAAGTGTAGAAAACCGCCTTGATTGACACGATGAAAATAATATTTTACATTTATTAAATGTTATTACTTTTATAGTGCCTTTCATAATTTTTAGTCAATTATTTGGGTCAATTATTCCTCTTAATTAATTTCTGGTTTAGCGCTTGAGTATGTTTTATAAATGTTGTACTTTATATTTGAAGCCAGTTCAATTAAATTAAGGTATGCCAAATAGGACTTACTTCCAATGGCGATTTAAACCTGTTGTTTTTATTCGTTTCTCTCGCTCTCTAAAATTATGTAGATAAAATCAGATCAAAATGAGGTACAAAATTTTAAAAAATTAAAGAATGTTTTATTTCAGTTTTTACATTATACAATATAAAATTCGAATTTACAACAATCAAAGAAGTAGGTATATTGGCCAAAACGAACGGACACGAAGATTACAGAAAAGTCTTACATTTTAATAGATTATGCATATAATACTGGTAAAATGGGCTGTAAATTTAAAGCATCGCGTAAATATTGCCTTGGCTGTGAATATTTGCTCGGTCGACGGACTTCAATATTTTCTATCGAATCACAGCGCTTTTCTGGGCAAAATTTAAGTTATATAATACGGAAAAAATGTAATAGACATTGTGAAAAGGGTATTTAAAGGGCGAACAGGGTGAAAAATGGTTTCTTGTTCTTATTCTCAATCCGTAATCTTGTCCGGGTAATAGCGGATCTCAGCGACACAAAAGTATCCAGTATAACTCTATATTTCCTCATTTATTTTGGACATTTAGTCTTCTATGTATATAGAGATCCATTCGAGAGATATTCATTTTTTTATGACCGGTCTCATTTTCCGCACCAAATTCATTAAACTTTCCTTTTCAATTCCGAAGAATGTTGTGCAAGCAAAAGTTTCCTACAAGCTTATAGCTGTGACCCTTTGCTTATTTGGTTACGTAAGTAACTCCATAGTCGAAGCAAAAACAATATTCTCAAGCCTGAAAACAAGAATACATTTGCCTTAGAAAACCAAACTTGTTTATTCTTTAATACTATCATCGCCATTAAGAGAAAATCTTGGCTGCATCAGTGGAGCTTGTTGCTTGTTTGTAACAAAACCAACACCTATAAAAACTGAGATTTATAAAATTATTTAAAACGAGTTCAAATTTCTGGTAAACAAACGTATATTTAAGATACATTATATAGTTTTCAAAACCCTCAAGTAAATTTTCCAATACAATACTTAATTCATTCACAACAGTGACATTCGCATTTGGCGAATGGTTTTCGGTTTATTGCATTTTAACAATAAAAATAAGTACACAATTTTATTGTCGAATGTTATTTTGGAGCGCTCACCGACACGCAAATAAGAATAAACTTATAAAATCGAGTTACATGCACCATTTACTTTGCACGCTTGAACTTTCCACTTTAGCATATCGGGATAATAAAGGGCGCATTGTTTCCAGTAAGGTCAAACTTATCATTTACTGCTTCTGAGTAAAAGACATATCCTGGAATAAGATTGCGATCCAAATGTGATAAGCTTTAGTAGAAGAATACAAATGCATTCTTACCTCAACTCGCTTTTTAACTGTTTTTTGCAACTTTTTCTTTCAGAGGAATTATGTTAAAATTGGCAAGGAAATGATAATAGGAAAGATAAATACAGCCTTCAAAGTAAGATCAAGAAGTTTACCATCTTGAGATTGCAGTGAGAAAGCCATTTCACTTGTTAGGAATTTGAAGACGGGAAAAATGCTCAGAACTTGCAGGCCTCCGGAAAGGCTGGCCCGTTCTATAATTTCAAATCAGCTGCCGTCTTTAGGAATTAGTGGAAAATCTCAAAAGTGTTTGCAAATGTAAACCAACATCTAATAAATATGCATACGATTGTGTATACGAAACAAAAAAACAGATATCAATCATCAAAAATACTACAAAAAACTTTTAGAGCACATTTTTAACAAAAACAAACCAAGAAGTTTGAAAAATTTTATTTTGGCAGTTACGTAAAGTTTTTCGAAAATCTATCGGAAAGTGAAAGAAATTTTAAAACTGTTGAAAAAAGAAAAAATACTAGAAATAACCGAAACGGATAGAGTACGGTAGAAAAACCTTTCATAAAAGTTATTGGAAACAAAGATGGGAACACAAGCAAAAACATAATATAGGGTGTTCCATTAAAAATAAGTAAGTTTAAGACAACTTCTGGATATATAGCTAGGATATATATATTCTACAGCCGGAAGTCGCATAATGTTGCTGTTATTTCCTCTGAAAAGAGCGTCTCCGAAAATAATGCTGTCCAAATGTGCAGAATTCAAATCACATTAGTTCCCGAAATATTCTAATACACGCTGACCCTGAGACACGCTGTATAAAGAAATAGTGTAAATTTCTGGTCATTCGAATATAGTAACGATAATGATACAGTTGGTAGCTCTATTATATATAATACTTTTCAGAGCGCTCAATTAACTTTATGAGGACAAAAACGACACAGCTCCGGAAGTTCTTTGAAGGGCCCATTGAAAAGCCTGCATAGGGGGAGGGTTAGATGGGAAAGTATGTGTCATTGTCATAAATTGTTTTCTGACGTGTTTATTACCTCATTTCTTCCGGTTACTTGCCCAAACTTTAGTGGGCCGGTTTCCAGAATAATCCAACAACTTTAAATTTATTATTATTGAACCTGGTGTGTACACACTGGATAAAACAAGTGGTATAAAGTGTATAATCTTTTTTATTCAACAACCACAAACTATTTCAACTAATATTCAATACAACACAACATTACGTACTTTAATACACGATTTATTAATTAATTTTTAATTTAAAAAAGCGTAAATTAAGAACGTGAAAAGAAGTCAAAGTAGATTAGCTCACGAAAAAATTGAAAATGAACATTGGTATTAAAATCATTGCATGATTATTTTGAATATTTATTTCTAGCAACTAAGTAACTATTGTTTTATTGTTTTCAAACTTCACATTTATTAGAGATATTTAGACTAGCAACCTCTGACATCCTATTAGTATTAGTAGAATACGCTTCTACATTATCAATCTAATAAACTCCAAAGTGAGAAAAAGGGTATCTAACTTCTCTTTCATTCTGATAGGGCCTTTCACTAATCCTAATGACATTATGAATATTTAATATTTTCTGTTTCGTAAATGTAATTTTGTTACAACTTCAGGTAGTTTTCTTAAATATTAATCTGTTCTCGATCGAAAAATATTAAAGTGGATTAAATAAAGCTTAATTGGAGCCAAAGCTCATGAACGTTTTACCTGAGTATTTCTCCGCGTTTTGCAACATTTAATTAAGTTTTATTGTTAAGACCAATTAAGGCAGGTTCTTTTAAATAACTGTTATTAAATATCTCAGAACGTGGCATAATTTTTTCTTCACAATAAATATTTAGAAATTAAGTTACCCTGAAGTGTGTCCAGGTGTGAAAAATGTTGACTATTTTGGTTTGTTCAAACTCTGAAACAGTTTTGTCCAATTCGGTAAGTTTATGTAACTGTGAGTAAAGGAGGGCTATCATCTAAAAACGCTACATGTATTTTTCATTAATCAATTCTATACAAATATATACTCTCCATATGTTCACTTTCCAATTTTTTTCACCACGTTTGAAATATCACATTTCTCCCCACATTTGAAAAATTTACTGAATTTTCTACTCGTCTTCAAGTTTGAAAGTGTGAAACTTTCTAATACGAAAAGATAAAATTACCATCTTGTATTCGAACCCGAGCACACATTGGTGTCGTTGTAATTCCCATTTAATTTAATTTAATTGTAAATGTACTTATTTATCTTCACTTTATCAATTTTATTATTTGTCACCATATTTGATACATAACATTTGCAAACATAGTAAGACTGCTTTAATATTAGCTTGAACCTGTAAATCAGTTAACGGGACAAACTTAGCGAAGGACCAGGCTTACTCAATCTTTAAAAAATTACGAATAGCAAAACAAACTTGAAAATTACACAAAATCATGTAGACCTGGACCAAAAATCATGTAGACATGAAGAAGTCCTTCAATCAACTAAGACAAATAAATAATGACGAAATGAATTGCACAATCAAGGCATAATCTACAAGAGCACATACAAAAATTGAGGATTTAATATTAAACTCGTAGCAGACAAATTCAGATAATGTCAAATAAAACTTCTGAAAATAAATATGAGAAGAACAGAAATTCAGTAAAAATATTTGAGCCGCATCATAAATATACAGCCAATGATATACATTTTACATTTAGAATTCATTTATTCCTAACGTTTTAATTTGCTAAACTCTGCACTTATTCTATGAGGTATTGAATTATTCAACTAGCTGCTTCTCCGACTCTTCAGTGAAACTATTCAGTAAAAGTTACGCGATAATTCTGCTGGAGTAAATTCCGTTCCGTAACGAAATCACAGCTTAATTTTCGCAAAGCTTCAGCTAGAGTTGAGAAACAGTACAATATCTCTTGCGAAGAAAAGAACATTATTTACCATATTCCACGACACCGCTTGCATTCTCATTTCTTGAGATGAGTTATTATTTAGCAACTGCAAGTTTGACTCTCGAAGATTTCGTATGTACAGAGAGAGAAATTATGTCATTTAATACGTATCATGTTGCCCCTATTTTAGCCAAGGAAAAATTATTTCTCCGATTTATTTCCTTTTAAGTTCATTTTTATTGACTGTGGTTTATTAATTACAATAAATCACGTAAAATACTTATAAATCCTATTATCAATATCTTAAATAATTTTGAACATAATTAATTTTCCATACTTTAAATAGTTATTCAAAGAAAAATAAAACTGAGATCAATTGATGACTGACTCAATTTAAAATAAAAATATGGCATTTTAAAGATGTTTAAAGGTTTTCGGGAGCCAATACCTATATCATTCATCCGGAAGGTCTAGTCTAGCATGGCGTTTTACAAATTGGCCCAGCCGAATAAGAGAAGCCGGAAAAGTGATCGATGTCTTTCTTTGAGATAGGCGTGTTGTCAAATCAGCGGATCATGTTTCTCTCGATGCGAACAAAAAACTCACGACACGGACAATAGCGAGGATAAGGCAGAATTGACCGGGAAATTGGGAGATTTAACAGAAAATGGGGCAGTTTGTTAGAAGGTAGTGGCTGCGAAAAGGAGATTTGGTCACTTTATGGCTGGATTTATTAGGCTTTTCTACTCGGACGAATAAAACTTTTGAATGCAGCTTAATGGCTTCTAAAGAAACTAAGCTATTCATATACCTAATATTATATATATTTTTATTAATTTCATATATTCTATGGAGTTCCGAGGACATTGTGATTATATTTATAAGTAATTAAGTATTATTTATACTTTGCTGTGTAAACCGTATCCAATAAACTTTTTTGGAAGAATCCTGCGTCTTAATCAAATCTGGCGTGCATGCATTATGGTATTTGTTCAGGATGGTAAAAATGTAAGCGAAAGGAACTGGAAATGTAAAAAATCAAAAAAATATAATAACTATATACAAGTGTAAGAAATATTACTAACTGAAATGCCAAAACATTTTTAGGTAAATATACTCAATATTTTCGCTCTCTAAGTCTTCCATTTCGACCTAGTTGCACAAACACGTATAATGTAAAGTTTACAATTAGTGCTGATGCGTTTAGCTCAAGTTTAATATTTCCATACAAAATTCGATTGCCTTCGCAGAATTTCATTCTTCAGACGCGCATACAAACTAACTCTTTCATTGGGAAAGGCAATTTACTGCGGACACTTTCAGAAGATATGAGTCGTACTTTTTGGTAGTTCTCCGTTTAAAATGGCAAGCAACATTTGAGCTAACTTGAATTCTGTTCTACAGTCAACACCCTTTTAATGAACCAACATCCCTTGCGGATCTTAGACTTCCAAACCGTAATAATTTCCAAACCGACCCTTGTACGAGTCCAATCTACCCCATCTAAAAGAGGCTCGGTCAATTTGGCACCAGTTTTCGTGTTTCCGTGATGTATCGTGCTAATCTCACCCCTGCAACCCCGAAAGAAAGACTTGCATGATTGCTTCGTCAGGTTGTTTTATTGTCAAACGTTCATCTCATAGATTTACGCCTTTTATTTCTGTTGGGGAGCGGTTTCTTTGTTTTTATTATGCCGGGAAAAACCTCCAGGGCTCTGCGACGCTCAATGGAAATTTAATGAGGCTACGGTTTATATTTTCTTTTAGTTTGGAACATAATTGTATCATCTCGAATTAGGCGGGCTTTGATAATTAAGCAACATTGACAGGTTTTAAAAACTCACACTGACCAAATGAATTACAGGGTAATTAAAAATTAGCAAGTCATTCCTTTAATGTAGCAAGTAGGTAGGATAAAAATTGTTAAAAATTACTATTGAAATATAAAACAGCACAAACGTGTTTGTGTTGAATGACAGTTTTGTTGATCCGAGAATAAAAATATATATGCTGCAGCGTTCAGTTACGCCCACTTTTTAAGTCTCAGATGCACCAACACTAACCCAAAAAATTCTCAAAAATGTTGAGTTGATATCCTAAGACTAATATATAATAATACTAATCCTTTCAGTTAACTCCATTTTTTAAGAGTGGTGTGTTAATTAAAATATCGACAAATTTTTTTATTCAATTTTACAGGAATATTTACATTTTAGATAGTCCTGCTATAATTCAATATTAATGTCAAATGATAAAGCAGTACTGAAAATCTTAACAAAAAAATGAAAAATGAGGACATCGCATAATTGAAGCTAAAACACAGAAAAAAACGTGTTTAAAATTACAGTTAAATTACTTCATACTACTAACGGCCTTTGAGATACCCTGAATATGCAATTAATCAAATTCATTAAAGATATTACAATGAAATTAGTTTTTTTTTGTATTATTCAAATTTCTTTTTAGGATGGCGACAATCACTACTGTCACTGCCCAAGAAGCTTTTGTCTGGGACCTCCCTGGTACACTCTTATCAAAGTGCGGTCGGAAAAAAGGTAAGCAGTTAGCAGCAATTCAACAGAAATGTAAGAAAAATGTGTGGCAATCTTTGAGTTTTCAGAAAAGTGTATGCTAAGAATAATCACGAGTAAAGCCTACGTAAAATTATTTGATACCGCTTGGCAAAGTATCGAGCAGTCACAGCAACATTATAATGTAAATGATGAACATTTCGATGGTAAAAGTTTAATTCTAGTAATCCAAAATGAATCCATAGAAATGTTTTCAGTTTTAGTATTTTTAGCGTCGATGTTTGAATTCGATATCTCGAACATCTCGAAGTTTTCATTAAAGTTCACCCACAAATTTTACAGTCAATCTTGTACATTCGGTTGTATTTATATACATTAAACTCGGTTGAATTTATTTGACTCTTGATAACTATTTGAAAACTATCGTTAGTTTATTTTTCAAATACGAAACATCTTAGAAACCCCAAATATGATAATAAACACTTACATAATAGCAATCAATATGACATAAAGTTTTCAAACCGAACCAATTATTTCGAAAAAAATAGTACCTACTCAAAGTAATATGGCAAATTACTCAAATTCAATAGAATTATATTGGAAACTGTTGAGGAGACTGCTAAAAAAGACATATTTGTACGACAGGGGAGAATCCCCTAAACCCTTCAATCGTAACATTGCTTTCCACTTTCAAGCAAAAGTTAAATCCGTCACACACTCGGGATGAACGCAAATTCGCCACAACAAAAATATTCATCAGTTACCTCCGTCAAACAAAAGTGAAGAACTCACCGGAAATCAACTGTTCCAGAAAAAAGCGCCTATGGATCCTCTATAACGCTACCAAAGATGCGAGCTCAGTTTTGTACCACCGTTAATGAAAATACTACTCGGGGAGCAAAGTTAAGAGAAGAGTTTATCACTTCACCATCAAATATGATACCGTCCCCATCCCCCATAATATCAGAAGTGCTTAACACAGTTGGAGGCAACAAATGGTTGCCAAGTAGCAAAAGAAGCTGAAACTATAAAAAGAAAGAAGCACTGCTGCTGAAAAACACACGCTTCATTGTAAAAGTTCAAATGAGAGCAGTAGCACACGCGCTGAAGACCCATAATGGTAGTGGACAATCATATCCAAATGGACCCCCAATGCTGAAGATGTCCGGCATCAAATACAAACTTAACAAAGTACAAATCAGGAAAACCGTCTATATATTAAGTTCATGACATCAACTATTTATGAGCGTTATTTGCCAAAAACTCAGCAAATGATTACTATTTGAGCAAACCTCACCGTATACTTACGTAAATATACAAGATATACCAAATAAGTATTGTAAATACAACTGCGGGACAACTAAGCAAACAATTTCAACATTGATATGACCCCAGAATGGAGGGTGTCCCACAGATAGTCCACCTGCCAACGACGGAAAACTTCTCACGTTCGGGACCCTCTTGGAAAAACAGTTTTCGCCCCCATAAAATCCATCTAACACGTGGTTTTGTCCACAAGATATGATGATTTATGGCATACATATTACAAGAATGTTTATATACCGGTTGTATTTCTGTTTATCATGCGATGTGTGATATTTGGTTTCATATTTATGATGCGGTGGAGATGAAAGCAAAAGTGGTCCATATATTTAACATGCAACAAAACAAGAAATTGCGTCAGAAAATGTATAGAAAAGTGTGCGAAGAAACACAAGTAGAGTTTTCGGTAGTAAAGTAAGTGTCGGTTTAAACTACATGCATAAATGTGTGGTAGACCTTTAATTCCTTCTAAATATGCTTCATTAAAGTGTTTGCAAATTTCGGAAAATTGCAGAAAATTATGGTCAATCCCCTCAACTCACTATAGTTTTGGTCTGCACTCACTAATGTTTTCGTGCGAGCCTTGCTATGTAAGCAACGGAATTTCCTTCCGTGACTTTTCTCGTTTTGATAATCTGTCACAATATTTTGCAACTTTCTTTTTAGCACTTAACTAAATATCAATATAAACCAATATATTCCTTATTTACAGTTTCTTTACTGTAAAGATAAATCTCATTTCTTTGTGGCATTTCATGACCTCTTTTGGCCCATTTTCTTCTCTATTGTATGAGTAGATACATATAAAATGACTTCACTTTTTTTCTACTATTCGTTGCGCCATAAAAGCAATTTCGTATTTTGTCATATTCGACCATTTAAAATTATTTTCGAGTGGCGCTCTTTATCTGCATACTTTATTAATTCCTGAATAACGATTGGTCATTGACTCTTTTTGCTGGAATTGTGTTTAGGCAGTATCTTCGTAAGCTTTTCATACTTTTCAGTTACTTCTAAGGATAGAAAATTGATTTCAAAATGATCCAAAAGCAATCCATAATTAATTATTATCCAAGATCTTGGACCGCCAACGGCAGATGAAAGTGCCTGGAAAACATGTTATACCTTTAACTTGAAAATATGTAGTTACTAGTTTTCGGGGATGGTTATTGTATGAAATAAAGCCCATTCCTTTAGTAGCGTAAAATAAATTCAATTCCTTTATTTAAAAAAAAAACGTTTTTTCGTGCCACGAAGAATACAGCCCAATTAAATGTTAAGCATTTTCTGTTAACATTTGCCTTCACCTACTTTAAATTGGTTTTCCAATTTATTCAAAAGTAGTAAAATTTATACAATTTCAAAAATCTAAATGTAGAGATTTAGCAATTTGGTGCACAAATGCAGAGATCCTCCGGATTATTTGAACATAGTTATATTTGATTTTAACTTTGCAAGGTAATAAAACAAATTAACCGGACTGTTGGGTTTAAAAAATATTTTAATATATTTATATAAACACACATTTTAAAAGATTCTCTCTTACATAGAGCCCATTGTCTGTTATGGGTAAGCGTATGTTCTCTTTTATATCCGAAGTTTTATGGAAAGAATGAAAGTTGAAATACCATTTTAAAATAAATAATTTTCCATTAATTTATGAATACGTTCAAAATGCTTTAATGTTTAGAGTTAACGCTTATCATCTGCTGCAGGCTGAAAGCTAAATTTACTTACAGAGCGATTAATTTTAACAGGCAGAAAAGATGATGTTTAATCTTAAATTTTTAAGTGTTTCCAATCGATACATCAGGCTCAAAAATGTATTTTTGCATCCTTATGCATATTATTATTTGCATTCTAATTACTATATGCACATATCTTCTCTCTTGTTCATACATTGTCGAGAAGTAGTTCTGAGGATACCTCCGTTATTCCTTCGCTTATCCTGAGTTTTCGCAACTATTTACCTATTTTTTCCCAAACTTTACTAAAATGTGTTCACAAGTTTCTCAGCTTTAGAGTGTACAAAAATACCCTTATCCATTTGAATCGATCTAACAAGGCGTGTGATTTATACGGTGTGACAATCGTGACAAATACACCAACATAACAGGGAAAATCCATCTGCATGCTTAATATCCCCGGAGACATTGCAGGAAATCAACGCCATTATTGATGTTCAGATTGGCAGTTTTGTTAAAGAATTTGTCATCCGAGCAAAGCAATTTCACCCCGCAAAAGTATCTTGAAATAAGTACAATTCACAGAGGATTTTTCGAGTGAAGTGTCCACTATTAAGAACGTACTTATTATTAGAAGGTGAATGTCGGTCAAATTTCTCTGCGTCTAAGAGAATAAAAACTGAAAAGAAAAACATAAAATTCAACCCCTTTTCCAGCAAGTTTTAATGTTAACGAAAAGTTTAAAAAAATACTCGAAAACTTATATATCAAAAATTATAAGAATCAGATTCACATTCATAATTTTTGCTAGCTAATGATCATTTAATCAAAATATAAATGCGGCATTTGCCCATCTTAGTTATCTGTATATGCCACTGGTGTTCTTCGTTGAAAATATAAAAATTCGCGCTTAGTTGCCCGATTTCTCTTAGCTTGAAATTATTTGAAACAAAACGATAGAGAGAACTTAGACTCTGTAGACAAATTCATCTCAGAAATTGGTTTTTGTGCATTTACAGGGAATTGCAGCCGAACGCTGAAGTGGAAATACAAATTCTGAAAAAGTGAGAGAAAATAAATATTATATTTTTGTTGCTCTAAACATTGAGAAACAGAGGTTTAAGACAGACAAGCTTTCAAAACAAGATTCATTTTATGGAGGAAAACTATCGATTTTTAGTTATGAATGAAAGTGCACTAATAAACGAAATGTAAAATACTGGATATTTTCATAGTGTTTATTTTCTAAATGACCAGATACTGGAGCTTTATTACCTAAAATGTCCCTGTAGAATCAGAAGTACAGACTATTTCGTCTTAAATAACCGAACTCGTCACAAATATCTCGAATTGTTATTTCGAAAAGTAGGAGCCAAAACATGTAGCGATCAATAAATTTGTAATGTATTTATTAATTTACAGTTCTAGATTATAATTATAAATGTATTGTAACACAAATCTTCCTTGAAGACTTTCAAAGTTTTGCCGCTTTTGAAGCTGGAATACACCTTGTTTGTAAATACTGCCAATAGTTCAAAAACAAAAATATCTATAATTTTTCTACTTCTATCACGCGATCGGCACGTGTGCCCCGTAATCTGAGCGACGGCTAGGGTGGCCATTATTAATTAACCCCCAGGTCAATATAGCGTCGAATTGCCCCCTAAAATTACACGTAGCTCGTTCATTTATCAATATTCTCTATCCGGGCGAAAAGCAGCTGATGGCACGGCTAATTTAAATGGATGATTTCCGACGTCCCATGTACCGGAATTAGCATTGATTCACAAATATTCATTAATATTAATTTATGTTTTTGTACTGTGTAAATCACTGCTAAATATGTATTATCAGAAAGAGGTGAACTTCCGCTATATTGTTTAATTCTTTACATTCGCCTAAAACTTTGATTCACAATAATGCACATCATTAATTCATTATCAATCAAGTGTAGTTCCTAAGAGCTTTCAATCTTAATAATCCTTTCATTCTCCAGGGCTTTTTGAACTAAGCCTCTTGCATACTCCAGCTTCCTTTAGAAAAGTTTCGTCCAATTTCAGTTAGTGGGATTTCACAATATTGAAAGGAAAATGCTCGACTTATGGGAAAAAATATCTTACGCAATAAAGATAATTAATCTATTGAAAATTTAGAAAAGTTGAAATGAGCAATAATAATATAATAATTTATTTTGATATAATATAAAATTAATTCGAATCAAAACAAAAACATGTATGTATAATGATGATCAAAAACCGACCGAGTTGAAGAACGAAATATTCATTAAAATCATAAAAGGGTGTCTTTTTGGTATTCCAATAAATATGTGCAGACAAGAAGAAAAAACAGAAAAATTCACCAATTTTATGGACAAAGCAAGTAAAAAACACAAAACTACAACATATAATACATACAGAACGGTCAACAAAGGTAAAAAATAAAAAAAACCGAAACAATACGAAACATAGCACGTAAAATCATGGACAGTAGATACAAACACAGAGGTGATCACAGTAAGTCAACCAAAAATGCAAAAATATCGTTCGAAAAACCAGTCCTTCAATTACTAGACTTCAGAAAGTTGTTGGACAAATCCACATGAAAATAGAACGAAAGTGACACTAAAGTTACTGAATAAACTTCCAAATAATTTATTTACTAGGAAATAAAAGTTTACGAGATGCGACAGCAAAGAAATATTTTGCTGCTTTAGAAGTATTCTCTACATAAACAAAAACAGATAAAAGAACAAATTGAAAACAAACATTGAACAAAAATTTTTCAAAAAATACAATCACACATACAAAATGAATTGCAAGAAAATTATTGGTTGTTGACAAGTATTGACAATCAATTGTATAAGTATCTTTTACAAAGTAAAAGTATAAGTGCAACAATTTAAATAAAAAATCCACTATAATTCTGTCAATTCATCAACCCAAAGACTCAATTTTACTTCATCATTTCAATCTTTTTTTCTTCTCTATTTGTTACTTCTAATTCTTTACCACAGCATAATAGAAAGTTTTCTAGTGACCAAAAATTTTAAAACGGTAGAGCAGTTTATTTCTGCCAAATTCAGCATGGTCTTAAAACAGTTAACGCCTCAAAATGCCTTCCGCATTGCACTGTTCAGTTGCTGCTGCTTTTGTTATCAGATTTGCCAGAGTTCAATTTCTCAGAAAAATCAATTTACCTTTCATAAATCATACACCGTAGATTTTACGTGTACGTGAAGTTTTTCATGCAGAGATTAGGAAGATAGTAAACTATGGAAAGTATGGTAAACGTGATGCATCCTTGGCATTCTTATGCACGTTAGATTAAGCAAAGCATATTAAAAAATATGATGACTTTACATCTAAGTTTAAAGTGCATCTGCAAACGCTACTGTATTCCATAAAGAAACTAGGATATTGCCTAGAAAGTTTTTCTAGAAGTAAGTTATGCCCAGAAGAAATGACGCCGATTTTCATCACCATGAATGAAATTTAAAAAAAAGTTTTTATAATTAGATATCAAATTTTAATTTTCCTAAAGTTTATAGATAAAACCTAATACTCTTATGTCGGATTAGCCCAAACCAACATCGACAAGCCCCGTAATGTATATATGTTTTAGGAAGCACGTGGAAACATCCCCCAACAAAAACGGTTTTGACTGCTTAAACTAAGCCTTTTCTATTCAAATGTATTTATTTTTAATGACGCAATATAAATGCTAACAAACGTGCTACAGTTTTACGTGAAACGGTTTTGCATATTTCCATTTAGAGCGACTAAATGTATATCCATATAAATTTTGTAAACCTCTCTGCAAATGCCTATAAATGTAAATGGTAGGAATTTCAGAAATAACCCCAAAAAATTTGCAATAATTTTACGTTTGCGATAGCCTTCATATATTTCTTTTAAGTAACGCGCATAAAATTCATCTAAACCTTTCCCAGTTAAGACTGTATTTTCCACCAATTTTGTCGGAAGAAAAACTCGTTAGAGAAATACTGGAGGGTTTTTTCCCGTGGCTTTTATATACTTTTGTCACGCACAGCTTAAATCAATCCAAGCGGTTTGCTTCTAACTAAATTACCTTTATACCCTTACAGGCAGGAGCTATTGGCTATATACTTAACTCAATTTGGAAAAATCAGTGTTAATATTGAAGATAAAAGTCTATGAATCGAAAATACTATCAATTGAAGCTGAGATAGCTGCTGACATATGAACATAGGAGGACGAGAAAAATTATACAAGAATGAAAGCATCAAACCAAAAGCGCTTGCCTTTTTTGCAAAGAAGATTTTCCGTCTGAAATGTTCATTCCACCTCTGTGCTCCTTGTATATCTATCTACACGTTGTATATCCCGTTGTAATTAATTATTTTTAAAAAAGCAAACAAGCACAAATTCGTAAAGCATAGAAAATGTAAGAACAAACCGTAATAATAGGCTGTGAACTAGTAACTACCCCTATTATTCCAACTATGAACAGACTTCATTTAACCGGAAAGTTATTTTCAGAAAACGCTGCTAAAAGGCTTGCCCAACTTTGGGAAAAAACTTATTATACGCAAGCTATTAAGTCTCAGCAGGACACATTGAGGTTTTCCATAGGGGAAGACTGAGCAGTGAGAATTGTTACGTCAAGTGCAGGTGGTTGCTTTTGTATGAAAAACCCTCGATGAAGCGTAAAGGGTACAAAGCTTTTATGTTTTTGATGGAGAGATGCCTGTAAGGGTCAAATGTTCGCTTTGCTAGAGTATGTATTTTTAATTTGAGTACAGGCAGAATTGGGTTAAAATACATTAAAA
>NW_026018916.1:8670127-8673826 GCF_020466585.1 Dendroctonus ponderosae
CAAACGTCAAATTAATTCGGAGCTATTTATGTATAAAGTTATTATTTAATTATTTAATATTCATTAATCTGTACACTATATTATGTTTCTCTTTCACAACTGCGTAATGTATGATACACACTTTATTAAATCCGCTATTGTAGTAAAGACGCCAATTTTTCCTGCTATACATACAGCCCTAAATGTTCTTTTCTATGGAGTGAAGTAGAATTAAAACAGTAATATCATACCGTGCAATAATTGTACTGGGTGTTTCATAAAAACTGGTCGCAAAGGAGGAAATTAAATTAATCGGAAGAAAATTTAGGATGCAATTGTAGAGGGCTAGTGTTGCTGGGAGGCAAAAATAATTTAGTAATTCTTGTGTAGATGTTTTTCTCGAGATGGCTGTTTACAAGAATATATTAAACAAATGAATATTTTCAAATCTTTGCACATCAAACTACGAGTTACGCACAAAATACAAAACCTTTTAAACATACATGTATAAGTACAGTACATAAGTACCTTTTAAATAGACAAGTATAGTAGTTCTATTGAAAATACCATTAATATGAACTATGCAATTCGTCATAAACTTTTATTTTATCGCTATCAAAATTTTCGATAGTTTCGCTAATAATTGTTCCATTATTTTTAAATGTCATTAACCCTTTCAAATACTCTTAAAATTTTGTTTCTGTGCAAAATTTGAATTGATGCCAAGTCATGCTAATGAATTTAGTGTACTGTAATGAATTACTGTATAACATACACTAACGATAGAGATAGAGATTTTAGTAATTACAGTTTGTCACGTTAAGTTAAGAATGGTGTTATCGAAATGCAAATTATCTAATTTTTTTTAACAAATTTGTAAAAGAATATTGTAAGAGAAAATACTTTTTAGAAAACTTATATTGGGCGCAAACAAATTTTAAACTGAATCAAAACGCTATTGCGCTGGAAATATGCCCTTGCTTTTCTTTGGCGCCTTCCAAAATTAAATTATATTCATTGATGTCGTGCCCAAAATTTTCAATCATTTACCTTTGGAATTACTCTGTCTAATTCTGCTGCCCTGTTCATTTGGTATTTTGATGCTTCCCATGTTGCTCGAAAAGCTCAGGTCTTCTTGCATGTTGTTCAGGACAATAAGAAAATAGACTCCATGAGAATATATATTTTTCTAATATAACCTGTTTAATAGCTATATTATTGTGTCTGGCCATTTATCAATGCTGTTTGAAAAACCTTGAGCAAACTAGGTCCTCTCTTCAATGAACCAATTTGATATTAGCCTGCTTTTATGGATTTTTGTTGCAAATACTTCAGATCGTGACCTAAAGTGAGAATTCGTTTATATTTGTGAGCCTATTACTCTTGGACGCCTCTGTATAAATTTCCGAAACATTTTCAGACCGGTTAATGTTTTCGATACGTCTAAAATATGCACCAAAACGCAAAACGATTGGTTTACACGTTGCACTTTTATCATTTTTCATTATTGTTTTGCTTTTGCATCGCCACCTACAAGCTATGCCGTCTGGGCAGTTTAACGATATAAACACAACAATTATTTTCTTATATCTTCGGTGATCGTGCGCATTGGCAATTTCCCCATTATGCTCTGCTTCTAGAAATGGACATTTTCGGCAAGCGTTGGATTGCCATCAAATTCCCTGATGGATTAGCCCAAACTAACATTCTAAAAGCAAAGCTTTGCCCCTACTCACCTTATTTAAAATGAAGCGTTTGAGGTTGCGCATCAGACTCACATAAATCACAATCTTAGGAGGATTTTTAAATGAGGTAGATCACTACATGTATAGCCCGGTGTGATCCGGACGCCACTAAGGGCGCGAGAGTTATATAAATCACACACAAACAGAGTTTAATGTTACATTTACGACTAATCATTTCACGGTTAGGTCTAAATATTTCTCAAAATATTTAGACGGCGAAAAAAAGGAAAACGCACCCTTAAGAGATGAGAAACAAGGCTATTTTCCAACGTGGTAAAAGCCATTTTTAGCCTGGTATTGATCCAGTTTCGAGGCCTGGCAGAGTTACCTGGCGTGACCCGTGAGCTCCTTCCAGTGCCGTGGGTTAAAGCGAAATTACTAAAGGGAATATAAAATGCATACATTTAAATTGTATAATTTTCTTCTAACGCAGCGAAGGGCTTTTGAACGTTCATTTAAAGTTTCAAGAAGGAATTTTGCTTGATAAGTCTGCGGTAGCGACTTGGGAAACAATATTACAATATTCAGGCTGCAAATGATGAGGTGCCGGTTCGGAAATAGAAACATTTTTTAATTACAGAATTTTACAACTTTTTACCTGATAGCGCAAACAGTTGAGGAAATATAGACTCAGGATGGCCAAAACAACTATTATACTTTGCAAATTGGCGAAATAATTCAAAATGAATAGTTTTGTCGATTTATGTCCGAAATGGACATTAAATTAACAGCAAGAGTTTCAGGAATCAAAAATTTTAAATAAAACGTCCATTTTAAAATTACTGCTTTACCGGGCAGATATTAAATTGCGGTAAATCTTTCAAGTGAACATTATCTCAAAAATTAATTCAATTGAAGCTGATAGATCTGTGTCCTTTATAAGTATGTGGAACTAAAACACAAGTATTCACGTACCTTTTTTAACAGCTTTCAAGCCGGGACGTTTTTATTCTTCCTTGAAATCACATTTTAATTATTTTTTTTATATTATGTTATGTATTTGGGCCCTCTTATTACATGTCCAAAATATTCTAGTTTTGTCTTATGAAAATGTAAATCACTTCATTATCCTTCTGAATTCTTTGATGCAATTTTTCGATGCAGTCGACTTTTTTGGTTGGGCTTCTGTTTATATATATATAATATCATCCATCTGTGGTAAAATGTTTGGTTTAATTTGTTTAAGTGTTATTATTGTCTATTCCAAATCAAAATCAATTCCTGGGTTTCAGTCATTTGTTGTCTGTATTTATCAATTAAAATACGTTTCGGTGTATTTTTCCACCATCATCAGTTTTTATAAAACAACAGATAGTTAAAAAAAATTTTCATTAATTTAAAAAACAATCACAGTTCGTCAACAGCTTCATCATATCACACACTAAAAAACATCACAATTGCAACACTTTATAACATTCCAAAATTAATTAGGCCTAACAGGTGATTAGTCAGGACAATCAAATTTGGGAAGAGACTAGAATTCTTTGTTCAGATACTTAAATATTTTTACTTACATGTGTAGCGTTGATGCTACTTTAAGCCTTGGCATACATTTGGAGTATTATTTTTATCCATTTTGGACACAAAGCGAAATACTGTTTATATTGATTTCTTTTACTTTCAGCTATTTTTCTTTGCATTCTGAGAATATTATTTTTGGTTTTCAAAATTCTTCAATATACCGGGTGTTAGTTAATATTCTATGTTTATTTCATTTCATTAATGTATGATATACTGAGCTAAGATTGTAGGTATCCGATCTGAAATTCATTGCATTGTAATGTTTTTAATGTTTTAAGTTAAGTGTTTAGTATATCATACATAAATTAAATGAAATAAACATAGAATATTAACTAACACCCGGTATATTGAAGAATTTTGAAAACCAAAAATAATATTCTCAGAATGCAAAGAAAAATAGCTGAAAGTAAAAGAAATCAATATAAACAGTATTTCGCTTTGTGTCCAAAATGGA
>NW_026018916.1:8673926-8677487 GCF_020466585.1 Dendroctonus ponderosae
GCCCTTCGCTGCGTTAGAAGAAAATTATACAATTTAAATGTATGCATTTTATATTCCCTTTAGTAATTTCGCTTTAACCCACGGCACTGGAAGGAGCTCACGGGTCACGCCAGGTAACTCTGCCAGGCCTCGAAACTGGATCAATACCAGGCTAAAAATGGCTTTTACCACGTTGGAAAATAGCCTTGTTTCTCATCTCTTAAGGGTGCGTTTTCCTTTTTTTCGCCGTCTAAATATTTTGAGAAATATTTAGACCTAACCGTGAAATGATTAGTCGTAAATGTAACATTAAACTCTGTTTGTGTGTGATTTATATAACTCTCGCGCCCTTAGTGGCGTCCGGATCACACCGGGCTATACATGTAGTGATCTACCTCATTTAAAAATCCTCCTAAGATTGTGATTTATGTGAGTCTGATGCGCAACCTCAAACGCTTCATTTTAAATAAGGTGAGTAGGGGCAAAGCTTTGCTTTTAGAATGTTAGTTTGGGCTAATCCATCAGGGAATTTGATGGCAATCCAACGCTTGCCGAAAATGTCCATTTCTAGAAGCAGAGCATAATGGGGAAATTGCCAATGCGCACGATCACCGAAGATATAAGAAAATAATTGTTGTGTTTATATCGTTAAACTGCCCAGACGGCATAGCTTGTAGGTGGCGATGCAAAAGCAAAACAATAATGAAAAATGATAAAAGTGCAACGTGTAAACCAATCGTTTTGCGTTTTGGTGCATATTTTAGACGTATCGAAAACATTAACCGGTCTGAAAATGTTTCGGAAATTTATACAGAGGCGTCCAAGAGTAATAGGCTCACAAATATAAACGAATTCTCACTTTAGGTCACGATCTGAAGTATTTGCAACAAAAATCCATAAAAGCAGGCTAATATCAAATTGGTTCATTGAAGAGAGGACCTAGTTTGCTCAAGGTTTTTCAAACAGCATTGATAAATGGCCAGACACAATAATATAGCTATTAAACAGGTTATATTAGAAAAATATATATTCTCATGGAGTCTATTTTCTTATTGTCCTGAACAACATGCAAGAAGACCTGAGCTTTTCGAGCAACATGGGAAGCATCAAAATACCAAATGAACAGGGCAGCAGAATTAGACAGAGTAATTCCAAAGGTAAATGATTGAAAATTTTGGGCACGACATCAATGAATATAATTTAATTTTGGAAGGCGCCAAAGAAAAGCAAGGGCATATTTCCAGCGCAATAGCGTTTTGATTCAGTTTAAAATTTGTTTGCGCCCAATATAAGTTTTCTAAAAAGTATTTTCTCTTACAATATTCTTTTACAAATTTGTTAAAAAAAATTAGATAATTTGCATTTCGATAACACCATTCTTAACTTAACGTGACAAACTGTAATTACTAAAATCTCTATCTCTATCGTTAGTGTATGTTATACAGTAATTCATTACAGTACACTAAATTCATTAGCATGACTTGGCATCAATTCAAATTTTGCACAGAAACAAAATTTTAAGAGTATTTGAAAGGGTTAATGACATTTAAAAATAATGGAACAATTATTAGCGAAACTATCGAAAATTTTGATAGCGATAAAATAAAAGTTTATGACGAATTGCATAGTTCATATTAATGGTATTTTCAATAGAACTACTATACTTGTCTATTTAAAAGGTACTTATGTACTGTACTTATACATGTATGTTTAAAAGGTTTTGTATTTTGTGCGTAACTCGTAGTTTGATGTGCAAAGATTTGAAAATATTCATTTGTTTAATATATTCTTGTAAACAGCCATCTCGAGAAAAACATCTACACAAGAATTACTAAATTATTTTTGCCTCCCAGCAACACTAGCCCTCTACAATTGCATCCTAAATTTTCTTCCGATTAATTTAATTTCCTCCTTTGCGACCAGTTTTTATGAAACACCCAGTACAATTATTGCACGGTATGATATTACTGTTTTAATTCTACTTCACTCCATAGAAAAGAACATTTAGGGCTGTATGTATAGCAGGAAAAATTGGCGTCTTTACTACAATAGCGGATTTAATAAAGTGTGTATCATACATTACGCAGTTGTGAAAGAGAAACATAATATAGTGTACAGATTAATGAATATTAAATAATTAAATAATAACTTTATACATAAATAGCTCCGAATTAATTTGACGTTTGAAATTTTTAAATTTTTTTCAGGAAGCTACAGAACTACGCCCAATTTAACTGTAGATTAAACCTTGTTGTCAAGTGTCTCGTTTTTCTGAAATTGATTGAAAATTTTTTTCTTCATAATGGAATGATTTTATGATACTTTTTAATCTGCTGGTAATTCTGGCTACTTCTTAGTGGATAGATTTGCTCCTAACATTTAAAGCTTCTCACGAAATGAAGGTAATTTTTTTATATTCGTTTTACCTTCAAATACCTGTGGCGAAAAGCTTACGTCTTAACTCTTACACATTGTGAGTTTAAATCATTTATTGGACCTAAATCAAACCGATAGTGTGTCACAACGATAAGGTGAAGTTCTTTCTACGGGTATTTTGAGATAAAATGCTTTAAAATAATGACTTTTGACCTCTCGTATTCATTAACTTTAAATGTTCTAAAAAAATGGAATAAAAAAGGAGCATTCAGGAGTCCTAGAAAACTTCGACTAGCACTTAAAATTTAAAAGGTTTCAGGAAGAAAAAATTATTGGGTCAGTTTCAGGAGGAACACTTGATAACAATGCCATACTCACAGTTCAAGCAAGCGAAAATTGTGCGAGATGTTTTGATTATTACATAAATATGTACCACACACTACCTACTATATCATATGCTGAAATAATGACAGTTATGTATAAATGCTATGTGTTCAAAATAACTATAGAGAAATGTATTACAATTCTAGAGTTTTCAATATAATATTTTTTAAATGGAAATAAAGGCGTACTTTTGAACATTCGGGATCGTCAAAACCTGTTCACTTCAATTTAATATAGTTCATATTTTTTATTAGCCAGCAAATTGTCTTGCATTTTATAGATGTAAATATATAAATAATCTTTATTTCCTATAGAAAAAGGCTATAGACCCACTCGGTCTTTCTGCCCCTTTCATTTTATTTGGTAATTTTGGTGTTTTTAAAACACGCTGCTCGAATTTGAATATATAATTTCATATATATAATATATATGAAAAGTCAATCAAAACATTTACGTCGAGTGCATTTTAAATGGAAAGATGCATATTGATTTATTAATATATCTACATCTACTAGTGTAGATTAATTATAAAAAAAACTAGTACAAAAGTAAATTGACCTCAAATTTCAAAAAATGGCACCAAAATTTGTTAATACTTACAAAGTAGCTGTACAACTTTCGAAAAATTTACAACGAAACCAGACATTTTACAAGAAACCGTTATAAATTCAGTAAATGAATGGACGAACATTAATAAAATATGTACTTTTCATCGAAAAGAAGCCTTAATGAACTTTCGGAGAAACAAAAATAATGTTGATCGACCCATTAAAAACGTTAATCAATGAGCCGTAAAATTCAAATTTTCCAACCACGATCAGC
>NW_026018916.1:8677587-8699631 GCF_020466585.1 Dendroctonus ponderosae
ATCAAAAAAAGCTTGCTTAGTTGTTATTGATAATCCCCAATTATAATTATATGGCGTCGTCTGAAATAATTGAGTCACTTTCCACCACAGAAATTCAAGTAAAACATTTAATTTAAAGATTTGACTTAAATTTTTTTATTTAAGAGCAGAAACTTGATAGGAGGTTTACTGAATATAATAAATTTTACAAACTTAGTGGGTACGTTCCCTGTTAAGAAATATGATATTTTCTTTCCAACCTGAAGTTTCCCGCAAAAATGTTTTTCCCTTCGTCGTGAACTACGAAATTTAATATAAGATCTTTAATTTCTTCAAACCAGTAATGAAGACAGTTTAATTATGAGTTCAATTAATGTTGAAAATAGTTTGAGTTTGTGATTATTTTATTACTTGTTATTTTTTACGGTTAATAAAAGTTGAATAAAGTTATACAAAAAATTCTAGAAAAAATCAAGAAACTTTAGAAAAGAAAACGAACATCAGAAGATTTTTTATCTTTTGTTTTATCGCGTTATTGTTCTGACATTAGATATTCCAACGTAAGTAACTTTCTCAAACAGATTAGATAATTTGCACCTGGAAATGAATGCAAAAATTGATTTACATTATATATTTTAACTTCCCAATAGTATTCCTTAATACGAATTTCTTTACAATCTCGTCACTGATCAACATTCAGTTAACCATATCGACGAATTGGAATAGAATTTAAAAGTTTTAAACTAAGTTGCTATACTCCCACCAAGCGAACAATCAAATAGTATAAGATTTGAATTGAAAATTTGTTTTATATACAGCTAGAAATTTCGCATTCAGCCAATCAGAATACTTGGGAAATATTAAAGTTCCAAAAGAGCGCTACTTAGCCCTCGCCCGAAACCAGAAAGAAACTCAGCAAAACTTCCGGCCAAAGCCAAGGGGGAAATAAATTAGATTTTTCTCACCAGGAACGCTTTCTATTAATGTTAAAGATTACCTTGGAGCCAGATAATGCGTATTTCTGTTTTTATGACGGACGGAACGAAACGAAATTACTCAAATTGAAATGGCTTTTTTCAGGAGATGAAAACATGCAATTTGTTTCGCTTTCTTTCAAATTGATAGGGGACCTGATTGCTTTTGGATTAGCTGTTTAGAATACAGGAATTTGTATTTTTACTTATTAGATTATTTGCAAACATGATAGTTTTCTTCATTATATTGTATTATTTTTTAATTCAAAGTTTTCTGACTGAGTTTTTATACTAATCAACAAAATTCTAGTCAGACTAGTTGGACCGGAGTCGTTTAGCCCAAATTTTTAAACGTTTGCAGAATAGTCAGTCTTTATGGAGAACTAAGCAGAATTGCATGAAATGGCACTGTAAGGAGAATGTTAGGCAACATTAATAGCAATTCTGAATTGCACTGCGAAAATATAAAATAATTCAGCAGTTTAGCAGTAGTTAAGTGCAGTTCTCAGTTTTCATCCGCCTCCTACATTCAAACGAAAACCTACTTTAACTTATATCTCAATGCATATAAAGCAGTTTATAATGCTGAAATTAATAAATGTTATAAAGTATCGTCAATGTTCCTTAAGCGAAGCGATGTTCAATAAACATTTTGACAAAAAGACAAAAGCTTCTACATCTAGCTTGAGACAGAATTTAAATTGATTTTAAATTAAAGTTATTTCAGGTAGCAATTTGCAACGACAAAATAAGGAATGCTAAGAATAATTCCCGGTTTTGTTTCTGGAAATTCCCTGAACTATTCTATACGTAAACTGTAATTGCAACCTATCATAATCTGTAAATTCGTGTTTAAGCCTTAGTGTGATGTGGAATATCCCTTAGACTCTAGGTAATAGATTTCGATTAACTTTTGATAAAAAACCATTCTTTATTTTGAAATAAGGACACTATTAATCTGTAATAAAAGACGTGAGGAAATTCTGTATTTTAAAACACTTCAATGTTAAGGCGAAATAGCCAGGAAAACGTTTCAAAACATGAATACTTGTACATTTTTCTCATACTGCTGCATATTTGGCTTATTTTCTTGAAACAACAGCTTTAAACAAAAATAATCATCTTTTTGCGGAATCCACTCCATCTCTACGTTCTGAATATTAATATACAAACGCTCATTTAATATTTTCTTTAGAACATAATCGTTTTTAGAGACGCACCTTAGACTAACGTGCATATTAACACGTTTATTCAATTCTGTTCTGTTCTTACAATCAAATCAGCTCTCAACAGCTCTAAAACCAAAATTTAATAACCGGGTAGATTTTCCTTGATCTGCGACTCTGCAGATTTACTATAGCTTCAGAAGCTATTACCTTTCGGATGGAGCTTAACTTTTTAACCCATAGTAAACCAATACTTTTGAAAATGCTCCTAAACAATTAATTCCCCAATCTACTAACTCGCGTAATCTGAAGCCAAAACCTGGAGTCATCACAACTTCTTGCACAAAGAGGTTTTGAAGATACAGTTACCCACTTAGACTGAAAGGAGAGAACGTAGATTGCGTCATTGGATTAATGTTCACTCGAGGTCCTGGTTTAATAAGGAGATAAGTGGAATTTATTGCGTCTAGCGTCTTATGTATTTCACTTAAGGTTCTTGTGTTGTCTAATATGTCGCTATAATTAAACGTCGGAATATTATTTAGGAAATATGTGCGTCAAAACATCATATACGTTTTTTTAGAGGCACGTTCCTTAATAGTTTGTGTAGTATGTAGACGAATAAAAAGAACAAAACAAAATAATTGACATACATTTAGTAATTACTTGGCTAAGGCTATATTTTACTTATTTACTTATTTTATTTGAAGTATGATATGAAAGGAACATCATTAGGAGAAAACTGTTAGAAATACATCTCCAATTCAATATCAAAATAAAAAGGCACTAGGCAAAAGGCTTATGCCATCAGAACAGTGTAAGCGTACAAGTACGCCACCTCTGAAGATGCAAGACGCTAGTGCTTGCGAAACGTCAGGAAGAAATTCCATTTTACAACGGCCTAAAAATCCGAAAAACCCACTAGTTTCAAGAAATCATTCAAAACCCCATATGTCTAAAGTTTTAATACGGTTAATATTAACTCCGTAAGAATACGATTTAAATAACGTGCGACAGATTTATATCTCAGTCGAGCCATAAATAACTACATAAAAAATTACAAGGACAAATTGAAAATTAAACAATAAAATAGTTTTTTGGCATTTGTGAAATTCTCGATTTGACGGACTTATGCGGTTTTGCTTGGCACCTTCTCATAGGTAGAAAATCACCCATTACAAACCATCCTAACAGCTGTTGCAATAAATATTTAAAAAGTGTGAAAGAAATAATAGAAAAATGTCAGCTCATTAGTATCGAGATTTAGATTCTACACAAATCCTGAGCAAATCAACCAAAAAAATGAAAACCGTTTATACGATTTGCTTTCGAAATGGAATAAGAACCGTTTTCGCATTTGAAGTCGACTCACGTAACCGTCAGTCGGCATAATCCACAGGGAATTTAGGGAATAAAAAGTCTCTCCTTCGCACGGCAACTTTGTGTTGACGCACAAAAGAAACAAAAAGGGGCCTGGAAAATCCTTTGGGATTCTCAAAGCAGATCCGGACAGCAAAGCTGTTTTAAAGAGAATATATGCTAACATGCAAATGGTACTGTGTTTTCACAAAACAGTCTTGATCATTTGGTATTCAAAGCTGATATGGTTTCTTGAAAAATTTCAGAGCGCATGTAAATTATGCGTAGAGTTGGTTAGATACATTATGGGGCTGACATAGAATAAATTCGTAAAGGGAAATTTCCACGTTGAACGGCATTTGATCAAGTTAATTAATAATAATTAGACCCGAATATAGGACTCTGAAAACACTAATATTCTGTTCCAGCAAATGTGGTAAAATAACACACAACATTCAAAATAATAAGGACAGGTATAAGTCAGGTAAGTAACTAAACAATAAACGATGCAGAAAAACAAATATAGAAAAAATCAGTAAACGGAGTATTAATGAACGGAAAAAGATGTCGTCTATGTATAGAAAGAAATCAATGTTACATTTAAAAGCTTTTGTACCGAAACCGACGGTCCAGAGGGAAATAATTTACGAATGCTAAAATTCTTTTCCCACAGGCCTTCGAACTGGTGCGCTGGAACGCTGAGACTTATGATAACAATTTCACTTTAGAATTTCTCGAAACTTCGAGATTGTCCGGCAGTTAAAATAAAAATTTATTATTACAAGTTTAATTTGCCACTGCATTTTGTGTAGAAGTGTAGAAAACCGCCTTGATTGACACGATGAAAATAATATTTTACATTTATTAAATGTTATTACTTTTATAGTGCCTTTCATAATTTTTAGTCAATTATTTGGGTCAATTATTCCTCTTAATTAATTTCTGGTTTAGCGCTTGAGTATGTTTTATAAATGTTGTACTTTATATTTGAAGCCAGTTCAATTAAATTAAGGTATGCCAAATAGGACTTACTTCCAATGGCGATTTAAACCTGTTGTTTTTATTCGTTTCTCTCGCTCTCTAAAATTATGTAGATAAAATCAGATCAAAATGAGGTACAAAATTTTAAAAAATTAAAGAATGTTTTATTTCAGTTTTTACATTATACAATATAAAATTCGAATTTACAACAATCAAAGAAGTAGGTATATTGGCCAAAACGAACGGACACGAAGATTACAGAAAAGTCTTACATTTTAATAGATTATGCATATAATACTGGTAAAATGGGCTGTAAATTTAAAGCATCGCGTAAATATTGCCTTGGCTGTGAATATTTGCTCGGTCGACGGACTTCAATATTTTCTATCGAATCACAGCGCTTTTCTGGGCAAAATTTAAGTTATATAATACGGAAAAAATGTAATAGACATTGTGAAAAGGGTATTTAAAGGGCGAACAGGGTGAAAAATGGTTTCTTGTTCTTATTCTCAATCCGTAATCTTGTCCGGGTAATAGCGGATCTCAGCGACACAAAAGTATCCAGTATAACTCTATATTTCCTCATTTATTTTGGACATTTAGTCTTCTATGTATATAGAGATCCATTCGAGAGATATTCATTTTTTTATGACCGGTCTCATTTTCCGCACCAAATTCATTAAACTTTCCTTTTCAATTCCGAAGAATGTTGTGCAAGCAAAAGTTTCCTACAAGCTTATAGCTGTGACCCTTTGCTTATTTGGTTACGTAAGTAACTCCATAGTCGAAGCAAAAACAATATTCTCAAGCCTGAAAACAAGAATACATTTGCCTTAGAAAACCAAACTTGTTTATTCTTTAATACTATCATCGCCATTAAGAGAAAATCTTGGCTGCATCAGTGGAGCTTGTTGCTTGTTTGTAACAAAACCAACACCTATAAAAACTGAGATTTATAAAATTATTTAAAACGAGTTCAAATTTCTGGTAAACAAACGTATATTTAAGATACATTATATAGTTTTCAAAACCCTCAAGTAAATTTTCCAATACAATACTTAATTCATTCACAACAGTGACATTCGCATTTGGCGAATGGTTTTCGGTTTATTGCATTTTAACAATAAAAATAAGTACACAATTTTATTGTCGAATGTTATTTTGGAGCGCTCACCGACACGCAAATAAGAATAAACTTATAAAATCGAGTTACATGCACCATTTACTTTGCACGCTTGAACTTTCCACTTTAGCATATCGGGATAATAAAGGGCGCATTGTTTCCAGTAAGGTCAAACTTATCATTTACTGCTTCTGAGTAAAAGACATATCCTGGAATAAGATTGCGATCCAAATGTGATAAGCTTTAGTAGAAGAATACAAATGCATTCTTACCTCAACTCGCTTTTTAACTGTTTTTTGCAACTTTTTCTTTCAGAGGAATTATGTTAAAATTGGCAAGGAAATGATAATAGGAAAGATAAATACAGCCTTCAAAGTAAGATCAAGAAGTTTACCATCTTGAGATTGCAGTGAGAAAGCCATTTCACTTGTTAGGAATTTGAAGACGGGAAAAATGCTCAGAACTTGCAGGCCTCCGGAAAGGCTGGCCCGTTCTATAATTTCAAATCAGCTGCCGTCTTTAGGAATTAGTGGAAAATCTCAAAAGTGTTTGCAAATGTAAACCAACATCTAATAAATATGCATACGATTGTGTATACGAAACAAAAAAACAGATATCAATCATCAAAAATACTACAAAAAACTTTTAGAGCACATTTTTAACAAAAACAAACCAAGAAGTTTGAAAAATTTTATTTTGGCAGTTACGTAAAGTTTTTCGAAAATCTATCGGAAAGTGAAAGAAATTTTAAAACTGTTGAAAAAAGAAAAAATACTAGAAATAACCGAAACGGATAGAGTACGGTAGAAAAACCTTTCATAAAAGTTATTGGAAACAAAGATGGGAACACAAGCAAAAACATAATATAGGGTGTTCCATTAAAAATAAGTAAGTTTAAGACAACTTCTGGATATATAGCTAGGATATATATATTCTACAGCCGGAAGTCGCATAATGTTGCTGTTATTTCCTCTGAAAAGAGCGTCTCCGAAAATAATGCTGTCCAAATGTGCAGAATTCAAATCACATTAGTTCCCGAAATATTCTAATACACGCTGACCCTGAGACACGCTGTATAAAGAAATAGTGTAAATTTCTGGTCATTCGAATATAGTAACGATAATGATACAGTTGGTAGCTCTATTATATATAATACTTTTCAGAGCGCTCAATTAACTTTATGAGGACAAAAACGACACAGCTCCGGAAGTTCTTTGAAGGGCCCATTGAAAAGCCTGCATAGGGGGAGGGTTAGATGGGAAAGTATGTGTCATTGTCATAAATTGTTTTCTGACGTGTTTATTACCTCATTTCTTCCGGTTACTTGCCCAAACTTTAGTGGGCCGGTTTCCAGAATAATCCAACAACTTTAAATTTATTATTATTGAACCTGGTGTGTACACACTGGATAAAACAAGTGGTATAAAGTGTATAATCTTTTTTATTCAACAACCACAAACTATTTCAACTAATATTCAATACAACACAACATTACGTACTTTAATACACGATTTATTAATTAATTTTTAATTTAAAAAAGCGTAAATTAAGAACGTGAAAAGAAGTCAAAGTAGATTAGCTCACGAAAAAATTGAAAATGAACATTGGTATTAAAATCATTGCATGATTATTTTGAATATTTATTTCTAGCAACTAAGTAACTATTGTTTTATTGTTTTCAAACTTCACATTTATTAGAGATATTTAGACTAGCAACCTCTGACATCCTATTAGTATTAGTAGAATACGCTTCTACATTATCAATCTAATAAACTCCAAAGTGAGAAAAAGGGTATCTAACTTCTCTTTCATTCTGATAGGGCCTTTCACTAATCCTAATGACATTATGAATATTTAATATTTTCTGTTTCGTAAATGTAATTTTGTTACAACTTCAGGTAGTTTTCTTAAATATTAATCTGTTCTCGATCGAAAAATATTAAAGTGGATTAAATAAAGCTTAATTGGAGCCAAAGCTCATGAACGTTTTACCTGAGTATTTCTCCGCGTTTTGCAACATTTAATTAAGTTTTATTGTTAAGACCAATTAAGGCAGGTTCTTTTAAATAACTGTTATTAAATATCTCAGAACGTGGCATAATTTTTTCTTCACAATAAATATTTAGAAATTAAGTTACCCTGAAGTGTGTCCAGGTGTGAAAAATGTTGACTATTTTGGTTTGTTCAAACTCTGAAACAGTTTTGTCCAATTCGGTAAGTTTATGTAACTGTGAGTAAAGGAGGGCTATCATCTAAAAACGCTACATGTATTTTTCATTAATCAATTCTATACAAATATATACTCTCCATATGTTCACTTTCCAATTTTTTTCACCACGTTTGAAATATCACATTTCTCCCCACATTTGAAAAATTTACTGAATTTTCTACTCGTCTTCAAGTTTGAAAGTGTGAAACTTTCTAATACGAAAAGATAAAATTACCATCTTGTATTCGAACCCGAGCACACATTGGTGTCGTTGTAATTCCCATTTAATTTAATTTAATTGTAAATGTACTTATTTATCTTCACTTTATCAATTTTATTATTTGTCACCATATTTGATACATAACATTTGCAAACATAGTAAGACTGCTTTAATATTAGCTTGAACCTGTAAATCAGTTAACGGGACAAACTTAGCGAAGGACCAGGCTTACTCAATCTTTAAAAAATTACGAATAGCAAAACAAACTTGAAAATTACACAAAATCATGTAGACCTGGACCAAAAATCATGTAGACATGAAGAAGTCCTTCAATCAACTAAGACAAATAAATAATGACGAAATGAATTGCACAATCAAGGCATAATCTACAAGAGCACATACAAAAATTGAGGATTTAATATTAAACTCGTAGCAGACAAATTCAGATAATGTCAAATAAAACTTCTGAAAATAAATATGAGAAGAACAGAAATTCAGTAAAAATATTTGAGCCGCATCATAAATATACAGCCAATGATATACATTTTACATTTAGAATTCATTTATTCCTAACGTTTTAATTTGCTAAACTCTGCACTTATTCTATGAGGTATTGAATTATTCAACTAGCTGCTTCTCCGACTCTTCAGTGAAACTATTCAGTAAAAGTTACGCGATAATTCTGCTGGAGTAAATTCCGTTCCGTAACGAAATCACAGCTTAATTTTCGCAAAGCTTCAGCTAGAGTTGAGAAACAGTACAATATCTCTTGCGAAGAAAAGAACATTATTTACCATATTCCACGACACCGCTTGCATTCTCATTTCTTGAGATGAGTTATTATTTAGCAACTGCAAGTTTGACTCTCGAAGATTTCGTATGTACAGAGAGAGAAATTATGTCATTTAATACGTATCATGTTGCCCCTATTTTAGCCAAGGAAAAATTATTTCTCCGATTTATTTCCTTTTAAGTTCATTTTTATTGACTGTGGTTTATTAATTACAATAAATCACGTAAAATACTTATAAATCCTATTATCAATATCTTAAATAATTTTGAACATAATTAATTTTCCATACTTTAAATAGTTATTCAAAGAAAAATAAAACTGAGATCAATTGATGACTGACTCAATTTAAAATAAAAATATGGCATTTTAAAGATGTTTAAAGGTTTTCGGGAGCCAATACCTATATCATTCATCCGGAAGGTCTAGTCTAGCATGGCGTTTTACAAATTGGCCCAGCCGAATAAGAGAAGCCGGAAAAGTGATCGATGTCTTTCTTTGAGATAGGCGTGTTGTCAAATCAGCGGATCATGTTTCTCTCGATGCGAACAAAAAACTCACGACACGGACAATAGCGAGGATAAGGCAGAATTGACCGGGAAATTGGGAGATTTAACAGAAAATGGGGCAGTTTGTTAGAAGGTAGTGGCTGCGAAAAGGAGATTTGGTCACTTTATGGCTGGATTTATTAGGCTTTTCTACTCGGACGAATAAAACTTTTGAATGCAGCTTAATGGCTTCTAAAGAAACTAAGCTATTCATATACCTAATATTATATATATTTTTATTAATTTCATATATTCTATGGAGTTCCGAGGACATTGTGATTATATTTATAAGTAATTAAGTATTATTTATACTTTGCTGTGTAAACCGTATCCAATAAACTTTTTTGGAAGAATCCTGCGTCTTAATCAAATCTGGCGTGCATGCATTATGGTATTTGTTCAGGATGGTAAAAATGTAAGCGAAAGGAACTGGAAATGTAAAAAATCAAAAAAATATAATAACTATATACAAGTGTAAGAAATATTACTAACTGAAATGCCAAAACATTTTTAGGTAAATATACTCAATATTTTCGCTCTCTAAGTCTTCCATTTCGACCTAGTTGCACAAACACGTATAATGTAAAGTTTACAATTAGTGCTGATGCGTTTAGCTCAAGTTTAATATTTCCATACAAAATTCGATTGCCTTCGCAGAATTTCATTCTTCAGACGCGCATACAAACTAACTCTTTCATTGGGAAAGGCAATTTACTGCGGACACTTTCAGAAGATATGAGTCGTACTTTTTGGTAGTTCTCCGTTTAAAATGGCAAGCAACATTTGAGCTAACTTGAATTCTGTTCTACAGTCAACACCCTTTTAATGAACCAACATCCCTTGCGGATCTTAGACTTCCAAACCGTAATAATTTCCAAACCGACCCTTGTACGAGTCCAATCTAC
This sequence comes from Dendroctonus ponderosae, assembly GCF_020466585.1. Classification (NCBI taxonomy): domain Eukaryota; kingdom Metazoa; phylum Arthropoda; class Insecta; order Coleoptera; family Curculionidae; genus Dendroctonus; species Dendroctonus ponderosae. The sequence continues at coordinate 8,687,842 of NW_026018916.1, forward strand.
CCCATCTAAAAGAGGCTCGGTCAATTTGGCACCAGTTTTCGTGTTTCCGTGATGTATCGTGCTAATCTCACCCCTGCAACCCCGAAAGAAAGACTTGCATGATTGCTTCGTCAGGTTGTTTTATTGTCAAACGTTCATCTCATAGATTTACGCCTTTTATTTCTGTTGGGGAGCGGTTTCTTTGTTTTTATTATGCCGGGAAAAACCTCCAGGGCTCTGCGACGCTCAATGGAAATTTAATGAGGCTACGGTTTATATTTTCTTTTAGTTTGGAACATAATTGTATCATCTCGAATTAGGCGGGCTTTGATAATTAAGCAACATTGACAGGTTTTAAAAACTCACACTGACCAAATGAATTACAGGGTAATTAAAAATTAGCAAGTCATTCCTTTAATGTAGCAAGTAGGTAGGATAAAAATTGTTAAAAATTACTATTGAAATATAAAACAGCACAAACGTGTTTGTGTTGAATGACAGTTTTGTTGATCCGAGAATAAAAATATATATGCTGCAGCGTTCAGTTACGCCCACTTTTTAAGTCTCAGATGCACCAACACTAACCCAAAAAATTCTCAAAAATGTTGAGTTGATATCCTAAGACTAATATATAATAATACTAATCCTTTCAGTTAACTCCATTTTTTAAGAGTGGTGTGTTAATTAAAATATCGACAAATTTTTTTATTCAATTTTACAGGAATATTTACATTTTAGATAGTCCTGCTATAATTCAATATTAATGTCAAATGATAAAGCAGTACTGAAAATCTTAACAAAAAAATGAAAAATGAGGACATCGCATAATTGAAGCTAAAACACAGAAAAAAACGTGTTTAAAATTACAGTTAAATTACTTCATACTACTAACGGCCTTTGAGATACCCTGAATATGCAATTAATCAAATTCATTAAAGATATTACAATGAAATTAGTTTTTTTTTGTATTATTCAAATTTCTTTTTAGGATGGCGACAATCACTACTGTCACTGCCCAAGAAGCTTTTGTCTGGGACCTCCCTGGTACACTCTTATCAAAGTGCGGTCGGAAAAAAGGTAAGCAGTTAGCAGCAATTCAACAGAAATGTAAGAAAAATGTGTGGCAATCTTTGAGTTTTCAGAAAAGTGTATGCTAAGAATAATCACGAGTAAAGCCTACGTAAAATTATTTGATACCGCTTGGCAAAGTATCGAGCAGTCACAGCAACATTATAATGTAAATGATGAACATTTCGATGGTAAAAGTTTAATTCTAGTAATCCAAAATGAATCCATAGAAATGTTTTCAGTTTTAGTATTTTTAGCGTCGATGTTTGAATTCGATATCTCGAACATCTCGAAGTTTTCATTAAAGTTCACCCACAAATTTTACAGTCAATCTTGTACATTCGGTTGTATTTATATACATTAAACTCGGTTGAATTTATTTGACTCTTGATAACTATTTGAAAACTATCGTTAGTTTATTTTTCAAATACGAAACATCTTAGAAACCCCAAATATGATAATAAACACTTACATAATAGCAATCAATATGACATAAAGTTTTCAAACCGAACCAATTATTTCGAAAAAAATAGTACCTACTCAAAGTAATATGGCAAATTACTCAAATTCAATAGAATTATATTGGAAACTGTTGAGGAGACTGCTAAAAAAGACATATTTGTACGACAGGGGAGAATCCCCTAAACCCTTCAATCGTAACATTGCTTTCCACTTTCAAGCAAAAGTTAAATCCGTCACACACTCGGGATGAACGCAAATTCGCCACAACAAAAATATTCATCAGTTACCTCCGTCAAACAAAAGTGAAGAACTCACCGGAAATCAACTGTTCCAGAAAAAAGCGCCTATGGATCCTCTATAACGCTACCAAAGATGCGAGCTCAGTTTTGTACCACCGTTAATGAAAATACTACTCGGGGAGCAAAGTTAAGAGAAGAGTTTATCACTTCACCATCAAATATGATACCGTCCCCATCCCCCATAATATCAGAAGTGCTTAACACAGTTGGAGGCAACAAATGGTTGCCAAGTAGCAAAAGAAGCTGAAACTATAAAAAGAAAGAAGCACTGCTGCTGAAAAACACACGCTTCATTGTAAAAGTTCAAATGAGAGCAGTAGCACACGCGCTGAAGACCCATAATGGTAGTGGACAATCATATCCAAATGGACCCCCAATGCTGAAGATGTCCGGCATCAAATACAAACTTAACAAAGTACAAATCAGGAAAACCGTCTATATATTAAGTTCATGACATCAACTATTTATGAGCGTTATTTGCCAAAAACTCAGCAAATGATTACTATTTGAGCAAACCTCACCGTATACTTACGTAAATATACAAGATATACCAAATAAGTATTGTAAATACAACTGCGGGACAACTAAGCAAACAATTTCAACATTGATATGACCCCAGAATGGAGGGTGTCCCACAGATAGTCCACCTGCCAACGACGGAAAACTTCTCACGTTCGGGACCCTCTTGGAAAAACAGTTTTCGCCCCCATAAAATCCATCTAACACGTGGTTTTGTCCACAAGATATGATGATTTATGGCATACATATTACAAGAATGTTTATATACCGGTTGTATTTCTGTTTATCATGCGATGTGTGATATTTGGTTTCATATTTATGATGCGGTGGAGATGAAAGCAAAAGTGGTCCATATATTTAACATGCAACAAAACAAGAAATTGCGTCAGAAAATGTATAGAAAAGTGTGCGAAGAAACACAAGTAGAGTTTTCGGTAGTAAAGTAAGTGTCGGTTTAAACTACATGCATAAATGTGTGGTAGACCTTTAATTCCTTCTAAATATGCTTCATTAAAGTGTTTGCAAATTTCGGAAAATTGCAGAAAATTATGGTCAATCCCCTCAACTCACTATAGTTTTGGTCTGCACTCACTAATGTTTTCGTGCGAGCCTTGCTATGTAAGCAACGGAATTTCCTTCCGTGACTTTTCTCGTTTTGATAATCTGTCACAATATTTTGCAACTTTCTTTTTAGCACTTAACTAAATATCAATATAAACCAATATATTCCTTATTTACAGTTTCTTTACTGTAAAGATAAATCTCATTTCTTTGTGGCATTTCATGACCTCTTTTGGCCCATTTTCTTCTCTATTGTATGAGTAGATACATATAAAATGACTTCACTTTTTTTCTACTATTCGTTGCGCCATAAAAGCAATTTCGTATTTTGTCATATTCGACCATTTAAAATTATTTTCGAGTGGCGCTCTTTATCTGCATACTTTATTAATTCCTGAATAACGATTGGTCATTGACTCTTTTTGCTGGAATTGTGTTTAGGCAGTATCTTCGTAAGCTTTTCATACTTTTCAGTTACTTCTAAGGATAGAAAATTGATTTCAAAATGATCCAAAAGCAATCCATAATTAATTATTATCCAAGATCTTGGACCGCCAACGGCAGATGAAAGTGCCTGGAAAACATGTTATACCTTTAACTTGAAAATATGTAGTTACTAGTTTTCGGGGATGGTTATTGTATGAAATAAAGCCCATTCCTTTAGTAGCGTAAAATAAATTCAATTCCTTTATTTAAAAAAAAAACGTTTTTTCGTGCCACGAAGAATACAGCCCAATTAAATGTTAAGCATTTTCTGTTAACATTTGCCTTCACCTACTTTAAATTGGTTTTCCAATTTATTCAAAAGTAGTAAAATTTATACAATTTCAAAAATCTAAATGTAGAGATTTAGCAATTTGGTGCACAAATGCAGAGATCCTCCGGATTATTTGAACATAGTTATATTTGATTTTAACTTTGCAAGGTAATAAAACAAATTAACCGGACTGTTGGGTTTAAAAAATATTTTAATATATTTATATAAACACACATTTTAAAAGATTCTCTCTTACATAGAGCCCATTGTCTGTTATGGGTAAGCGTATGTTCTCTTTTATATCCGAAGTTTTATGGAAAGAATGAAAGTTGAAATACCATTTTAAAATAAATAATTTTCCATTAATTTATGAATACGTTCAAAATGCTTTAATGTTTAGAGTTAACGCTTATCATCTGCTGCAGGCTGAAAGCTAAATTTACTTACAGAGCGATTAATTTTAACAGGCAGAAAAGATGATGTTTAATCTTAAATTTTTAAGTGTTTCCAATCGATACATCAGGCTCAAAAATGTATTTTTGCATCCTTATGCATATTATTATTTGCATTCTAATTACTATATGCACATATCTTCTCTCTTGTTCATACATTGTCGAGAAGTAGTTCTGAGGATACCTCCGTTATTCCTTCGCTTATCCTGAGTTTTCGCAACTATTTACCTATTTTTTCCCAAACTTTACTAAAATGTGTTCACAAGTTTCTCAGCTTTAGAGTGTACAAAAATACCCTTATCCATTTGAATCGATCTAACAAGGCGTGTGATTTATACGGTGTGACAATCGTGACAAATACACCAACATAACAGGGAAAATCCATCTGCATGCTTAATATCCCCGGAGACATTGCAGGAAATCAACGCCATTATTGATGTTCAGATTGGCAGTTTTGTTAAAGAATTTGTCATCCGAGCAAAGCAATTTCACCCCGCAAAAGTATCTTGAAATAAGTACAATTCACAGAGGATTTTTCGAGTGAAGTGTCCACTATTAAGAACGTACTTATTATTAGAAGGTGAATGTCGGTCAAATTTCTCTGCGTCTAAGAGAATAAAAACTGAAAAGAAAAACATAAAATTCAACCCCTTTTCCAGCAAGTTTTAATGTTAACGAAAAGTTTAAAAAAATACTCGAAAACTTATATATCAAAAATTATAAGAATCAGATTCACATTCATAATTTTTGCTAGCTAATGATCATTTAATCAAAATATAAATGCGGCATTTGCCCATCTTAGTTATCTGTATATGCCACTGGTGTTCTTCGTTGAAAATATAAAAATTCGCGCTTAGTTGCCCGATTTCTCTTAGCTTGAAATTATTTGAAACAAAACGATAGAGAGAACTTAGACTCTGTAGACAAATTCATCTCAGAAATTGGTTTTTGTGCATTTACAGGGAATTGCAGCCGAACGCTGAAGTGGAAATACAAATTCTGAAAAAGTGAGAGAAAATAAATATTATATTTTTGTTGCTCTAAACATTGAGAAACAGAGGTTTAAGACAGACAAGCTTTCAAAACAAGATTCATTTTATGGAGGAAAACTATCGATTTTTAGTTATGAATGAAAGTGCACTAATAAACGAAATGTAAAATACTGGATATTTTCATAGTGTTTATTTTCTAAATGACCAGATACTGGAGCTTTATTACCTAAAATGTCCCTGTAGAATCAGAAGTACAGACTATTTCGTCTTAAATAACCGAACTCGTCACAAATATCTCGAATTGTTATTTCGAAAAGTAGGAGCCAAAACATGTAGCGATCAATAAATTTGTAATGTATTTATTAATTTACAGTTCTAGATTATAATTATAAATGTATTGTAACACAAATCTTCCTTGAAGACTTTCAAAGTTTTGCCGCTTTTGAAGCTGGAATACACCTTGTTTGTAAATACTGCCAATAGTTCAAAAACAAAAATATCTATAATTTTTCTACTTCTATCACGCGATCGGCACGTGTGCCCCGTAATCTGAGCGACGGCTAGGGTGGCCATTATTAATTAACCCCCAGGTCAATATAGCGTCGAATTGCCCCCTAAAATTACACGTAGCTCGTTCATTTATCAATATTCTCTATCCGGGCGAAAAGCAGCTGATGGCACGGCTAATTTAAATGGATGATTTCCGACGTCCCATGTACCGGAATTAGCATTGATTCACAAATATTCATTAATATTAATTTATGTTTTTGTACTGTGTAAATCACTGCTAAATATGTATTATCAGAAAGAGGTGAACTTCCGCTATATTGTTTAATTCTTTACATTCGCCTAAAACTTTGATTCACAATAATGCACATCATTAATTCATTATCAATCAAGTGTAGTTCCTAAGAGCTTTCAATCTTAATAATCCTTTCATTCTCCAGGGCTTTTTGAACTAAGCCTCTTGCATACTCCAGCTTCCTTTAGAAAAGTTTCGTCCAATTTCAGTTAGTGGGATTTCACAATATTGAAAGGAAAATGCTCGACTTATGGGAAAAAATATCTTACGCAATAAAGATAATTAATCTATTGAAAATTTAGAAAAGTTGAAATGAGCAATAATAATATAATAATTTATTTTGATATAATATAAAATTAATTCGAATCAAAACAAAAACATGTATGTATAATGATGATCAAAAACCGACCGAGTTGAAGAACGAAATATTCATTAAAATCATAAAAGGGTGTCTTTTTGGTATTCCAATAAATATGTGCAGACAAGAAGAAAAAACAGAAAAATTCACCAATTTTATGGACAAAGCAAGTAAAAAACACAAAACTACAACATATAATACATACAGAACGGTCAACAAAGGTAAAAAATAAAAAAAACCGAAACAATACGAAACATAGCACGTAAAATCATGGACAGTAGATACAAACACAGAGGTGATCACAGTAAGTCAACCAAAAATGCAAAAATATCGTTCGAAAAACCAGTCCTTCAATTACTAGACTTCAGAAAGTTGTTGGACAAATCCACATGAAAATAGAACGAAAGTGACACTAAAGTTACTGAATAAACTTCCAAATAATTTATTTACTAGGAAATAAAAGTTTACGAGATGCGACAGCAAAGAAATATTTTGCTGCTTTAGAAGTATTCTCTACATAAACAAAAACAGATAAAAGAACAAATTGAAAACAAACATTGAACAAAAATTTTTCAAAAAATACAATCACACATACAAAATGAATTGCAAGAAAATTATTGGTTGTTGACAAGTATTGACAATCAATTGTATAAGTATCTTTTACAAAGTAAAAGTATAAGTGCAACAATTTAAATAAAAAATCCACTATAATTCTGTCAATTCATCAACCCAAAGACTCAATTTTACTTCATCATTTCAATCTTTTTTTCTTCTCTATTTGTTACTTCTAATTCTTTACCACAGCATAATAGAAAGTTTTCTAGTGACCAAAAATTTTAAAACGGTAGAGCAGTTTATTTCTGCCAAATTCAGCATGGTCTTAAAACAGTTAACGCCTCAAAATGCCTTCCGCATTGCACTGTTCAGTTGCTGCTGCTTTTGTTATCAGATTTGCCAGAGTTCAATTTCTCAGAAAAATCAATTTACCTTTCATAAATCATACACCGTAGATTTTACGTGTACGTGAAGTTTTTCATGCAGAGATTAGGAAGATAGTAAACTATGGAAAGTATGGTAAACGTGATGCATCCTTGGCATTCTTATGCACGTTAGATTAAGCAAAGCATATTAAAAAATATGATGACTTTACATCTAAGTTTAAAGTGCATCTGCAAACGCTACTGTATTCCATAAAGAAACTAGGATATTGCCTAGAAAGTTTTTCTAGAAGTAAGTTATGCCCAGAAGAAATGACGCCGATTTTCATCACCATGAATGAAATTTAAAAAAAAGTTTTTATAATTAGATATCAAATTTTAATTTTCCTAAAGTTTATAGATAAAACCTAATACTCTTATGTCGGATTAGCCCAAACCAACATCGACAAGCCCCGTAATGTATATATGTTTTAGGAAGCACGTGGAAACATCCCCCAACAAAAACGGTTTTGACTGCTTAAACTAAGCCTTTTCTATTCAAATGTATTTATTTTTAATGACGCAATATAAATGCTAACAAACGTGCTACAGTTTTACGTGAAACGGTTTTGCATATTTCCATTTAGAGCGACTAAATGTATATCCATATAAATTTTGTAAACCTCTCTGCAAATGCCTATAAATGTAAATGGTAGGAATTTCAGAAATAACCCCAAAAAATTTGCAATAATTTTACGTTTGCGATAGCCTTCATATATTTCTTTTAAGTAACGCGCATAAAATTCATCTAAACCTTTCCCAGTTAAGACTGTATTTTCCACCAATTTTGTCGGAAGAAAAACTCGTTAGAGAAATACTGGAGGGTTTTTTCCCGTGGCTTTTATATACTTTTGTCACGCACAGCTTAAATCAATCCAAGCGGTTTGCTTCTAACTAAATTACCTTTATACCCTTACAGGCAGGAGCTATTGGCTATATACTTAACTCAATTTGGAAAAATCAGTGTTAATATTGAAGATAAAAGTCTATGAATCGAAAATACTATCAATTGAAGCTGAGATAGCTGCTGACATATGAACATAGGAGGACGAGAAAAATTATACAAGAATGAAAGCATCAAACCAAAAGCGCTTGCCTTTTTTGCAAAGAAGATTTTCCGTCTGAAATGTTCATTCCACCTCTGTGCTCCTTGTATATCTATCTACACGTTGTATATCCCGTTGTAATTAATTATTTTTAAAAAAGCAAACAAGCACAAATTCGTAAAGCATAGAAAATGTAAGAACAAACCGTAATAATAGGCTGTGAACTAGTAACTACCCCTATTATTCCAACTATGAACAGACTTCATTTAACCGGAAAGTTATTTTCAGAAAACGCTGCTAAAAGGCTTGCCCAACTTTGGGAAAAAACTTATTATACGCAAGCTATTAAGTCTCAGCAGGACACATTGAGGTTTTCCATAGGGGAAGACTGAGCAGTGAGAATTGTTACGTCAAGTGCAGGTGGTTGCTTTTGTATGAAAAACCCTCGATGAAGCGTAAAGGGTACAAAGCTTTTATGTTTTTGATGGAGAGATGCCTGTAAGGGTCAAATGTTCGCTTTGCTAGAGTATGTATTTTTAATTTGAGTACAGGCAGAATTGGGTTAAAATACATTAAAATCTTAATTTATATAGACAATAATAACATTAAAAAAAATTAAAACAAACGTTCTACCACAAATGGATGGATGATATTATATATATAAACAGAATTCAAACCAAAAAAGTTGACTACATCGAAAAATTGCATCAAAGAATTCAGAAGGATAATGAAGTGATTTACACTTTCAAAAGAGAAAACTAGAATATTTTGGACATGTAATAAGAGGGCCTAAATACATAACATAATATAAAAAAAATAATAAAAACGTGATTTCAAGGAAGAATAAGAACGTCCCGGCTTGAAAGCTGTTAAAAAAGGTACGTGAATACTTATGTTTTAGTTCCACATGCTTATAAAGGACACAGATCTATCTGCTTCAATTGAATTCATTTTTGAGATAATATTCACTTGAAAGATTTACCGCAATTCAATATCTGCTAGGTAAAGCAGTAATTTTAAAATAGACGTTTTATTTAAAATTTTTGTTTCCGGAAACTCTTGCTGTTAAATTTAATGTCCATTTCAGACATAAATCGACAAAACTATTCATTTTGAATTATTTCGCCAATTTGTAAAGTATAATAGTTGTTTTGGCCTTCCTGAGTCTATATTTCCTCAACTGTTTGCGCTATCATCTAAAAAGTTGTAAAATTATGTAATTAAAAAATGTTTCTATTTCCAAACCGGCACCTCATTATTTGCAGCCTGAATATTGTAATATTGTTTCCCAAGTCGCTACCGCAGACTTATCAAGCAAAATTCCTTCTTGAAACTTTAAATGAACGTTCAAAGGCCCTTCGCTGCGTTAGAAGAAAATTATACAATTTAAATGTATGCATTTTATATTCCCTTTAGTAATTTCGCTTTAACCCACGGCACTGGAAGGAGCTCACGGGTCACGCCAGGTAACTCTGCCAGGCCTCGAAACTGGATCAATACCAGGCTAAAAATGGCTTTTACCACGTTGGAAAATAGCCTTGTTTCTCATCTCTTAAGGGTGCGTTTTCCTTTTTTTCGCCGTCTAAATATTTTGAGAAATATTTAGACCTAACCGTGAAATGATTAGTCGTAAATGTAACATTAAACTCTGTTTGTGTGTGATTTATATAACTCTCGCGCCCTTAGTGGCGTCCGGATCACACCGGGCTATACATGTAGTGATCTACCTCATTTAAAAATCCTCCTAAGATTGTGATTTATGTGAGTCTGATGCGCAACCTCAAACGCTTCATTTTAAATAAGGTGAGTAGGGGCAAAGCTTTGCTTTTAGAATGTTAGTTTGGGCTAATCCATCAGGGAATTTGATGGCAATCCAACGCTTGCCGAAAATGTCCATTTCTAGAAGCAGAGCATAATGGGGAAATTGCCAATGCGCACGATCACCGAAGATATAAGAAAATAATTGTTGTGTTTATATCGTTAAACTGCCCAGACGGCATAGCTTGTAGGTGGCGATGCAAAAGCAAAACAATAATGAAAAATGATAAAAGTGCAACGTGTAAACCAATCGTTTTGCGTTTTGGTGCATATTTTAGACGTATCGAAAACATTAACCGGTCTGAAAATGTTTCGGAAATTTATACAGAGGCGTCCAAGAGTAATAGGCTCACAAATATAAACGAATTCTCACTTTAGGTCACGATCTGAAGTATTTGCAACAAAAATCCATAAAAGCAGGCTAATATCAAATTGGTTCATTGAAGAGAGGACCTAGTTTGCTCAAGGTTTTTCAAACAGCATTGATAAATGGCCAGACACAATAATATAGCTATTAAACAGGTTATATTAGAAAAATATATATTCTCATGGAGTCTATTTTCTTATTGTCCTGAACAACATGCAAGAAGACCTGAGCTTTTCGAGCAACATGGGAAGCATCAAAATACCAAATGAACAGGGCAGCAGAATTAGACAGAGTAATTCCAAAGGTAAATGATTGAAAATTTTGGGCACGACATCAATGAATATAATTTAATTTTGGAAGGCGCCAAAGAAAAGCAAGGGCATATTTCCAGCGCAATAGCGTTTTGATTCAGTTTAAAATTTGTTTGCGCCCAATATAAGTTTTCTAAAAAGTATTTTCTCTTACAATATTCTTTTACAAATTTGTTAAAAAAAATTAGATAATTTGCATTTCGATAACACCATTCTTAACTTAACGTGACAAACTGTAATTACTAAAATCTCTATCTCTATCGTTAGTGTATGTTATACAGTAATTCATTACAGTACACTAAATTCATTAGCATGACTTGGCATCAATTCAAATTTTGCACAGAAACAAAATTTTAAGAGTATTTGAAAGGGTTAATGACATTTAAAAATAATGGAACAATTATTAGCGAAACTATCGAAAATTTTGATAGCGATAAAATAAAAGTTTATGACGAATTGCATAGTTCATATTAATGGTATTTTCAATAGAACTACTATACTTGTCTATTTAAAAGGTACTTATGTACTGTACTTATACATGTATGTTTAAAAGGTTTTGTATTTTGTGCGTAACTCGTAGTTTGATGTGCAAAGATTTGAAAATATTCATTTGTTTAATATATTCTTGTAAACAGCCATCTCGAGAAAAACATCTACACAAGAATTACTAAATTATTTTTGCCTCCCAGCAACACTAGCCCTCTACAATTGCATCCTAAATTTTCTTCCGATTAATTTAATTTCCTCCTTTGCGACCAGTTTTTATGAAACACCCAGTACAATTATTGCACGGTATGATATTACTGTTTTAATTCTACTTCACTCCATAGAAAAGAACATTTAGGGCTGTATGTATAGCAGGAAAAATTGGCGTCTTTACTACAATAGCGGATTTAATAAAGTGTGTATCATACATTACGCAGTTGTGAAAGAGAAACATAATATAGTGTACAGATTAATGAATATTAAATAATTAAATAATAACTTTATACATAAATAGCTCCGAATTAATTTGACGTTTG
>NW_026018916.1:8700630-8740855 GCF_020466585.1 Dendroctonus ponderosae
AATGAACTTTCGGAGAAACAAAAATAATGTTGATCGACCCATTAAAAACGTTAATCAATGAGCCGTAAAATTCAAATTTTCCAACCACGATCAGCTCCAATTAAAACGCAGTCGTGATTGGCATAATTATAAAATTTTAATTCTTGAACGAGTTTATAAAATATGTGCCCTCCTTAATTATTTGGATAGTGAATAATAGGTAACAATAATTAACTATTAAATGAAGAAATTATCCGGTTAGAACTATTGCAATTTTGCAAATGGCATCGCAAATTTCACTTAGTCCACACACAACATTAACATTATTATGGAAACAAACTTCATATGTTGATATATTTTAAGCAAAATTCTACATTGTACGAAAGAAGACAATTTTTGGAAATAAAAACTCAAGATTACCTACTGTATTTGGAATAAGCTTATGAAAGATGCACGATTGCCAGGCAAATACGTGATCTGTTCGCAACTGTTCACTCTAAACGAAACTTAAACTTGAAGCGAAGAAGCATTAAAACGAACAGCAGATTTGACTTTTTAGACTGAAAGAGCTCTAAATAGTCAAATATTAAGACGACTGAAGCACATCTTGAAAACTTATTTGAAAAGAGTTGAAAGTGAAGATATGATTTAATACACGATATATAAGAATTTAAGCACGTACTAATAGATTAGCAGAAATGATATCGCAGAAGGCATTGACGATATTTTTTATTAATTAATTATTTATGAAGGTTGAGCCTGCTTAGTTAAAGTATCCTCAAAAATCAGCAATTCAACCTGCTTAGTTAAAGTTTCCTCAAAAACCGCCAAGATCCAGGCGAAAGTGTTACAAACCATAAAAGACCGCGACACACTTCGAAACCAGGCGAAACGAGGGAGATAAAACAAACCCCGATACACCCCCATGTGAACTAGCTGGTGGCCTAAAACACAAAACAACACAAGGGATGATGCGACCCCTCTCGGTTATATCGTACCGGCTTATGTCACTTCGCTAATAACAATACAAACAGAGAGATGGGAATCTAACTTTATCCTGCTTTATCCCCAGGAATATTTAAATAAGGAGAATGCCAACCGAGGCTAGAAATCCCGCTAACGTAATTTATTCATTCTATTTCGACATTTTCGCATTGGATGATTCATAAACGTTATGGCAAATTTATTAACTTCCATTAGACGAATCTTTTCAAAATTAAGAACGTTCTTGATGGAAAATGCAATGCTGTTCTCGATTATCTTTGTACTTACCGCAAACATTTTCATTCTAATTTGTATATACGAAACTGTTTTCATTGGGTCTTGATAAAAATGCATTTAATTCAGCTGCAGTTGGATATAGATCAAAGTCGTACAAATCAGATAACAGAGGAACATTAAAATATTAATTTAAAAAATAACTACATTAGTTTCAAAAAACTGATAAGAAAATAAATGTATTGTATAAAATACTTAATAAAGCTCCGAAGCGAAAATTTGGGGCCTCCCAAGAAGAAATCTGGCCAACTAATTTTCTGGACAAATTTTTTGAGAACACTTAAGAGCTTAAGTGCAGCAACAATTTATGAAAAAATCAAGAAATGTCCCATTTTTAAATAGATATATCCCAAAAAAAACAAATTTTAAACAAAATATTATTAATACTTATCATATATTTTCTGTTCCCAATCAGTAAATCCTTTGTTTTTTTTCTAATTTCAATTTCTTCTTTAACACAAAAGACTGCTAGCAAAATTTATAGTGCTAAAATTTTAAGCACAGACACGCTACAAAGTAATAACTAGTGTAAAGAGAATTGAACGCCCTTTAAAACGATTTGCCACTTGACCCCCTTCCCATTTAAGATTCTAAGAGTAACAGCTACCCTTCCTAGGGGGTTGAAACAAGGAGGCTAAAAATATGTATTTAAAGCGTCCCCCTTACAAATGAAATTGACGAGTCTTTCCTATTTTTCATATTTTCAGCTGAAATAAAGATTATTAAGGGTGGGAAGTTTTCACATTAACACCCCGTATACAATTCACAGTTGTTGGATAGAGAATAATGCCAGCAATTCAGATATTTGTTGAAAATTATCTAAAACATCTAAACTATAGATCCTGTAAGCCCATTAGTCTTGAAATTGCAAAGTTTTCAACTGATTTGTGAAGAATAATACCGTTCCATAGATAATAAGGCCGTGTTTATCATATAAAATACGAGAAAACATCAACTGAGCACAATAAACAATTAATTAAAATAGAACGTAAATACAATACGTAATGAATTAAAATAAATGTAAAGAATTATTTAATTTTGTTTTTCAAGATCAACTCAACGTTTCACATATTTGTGCATGATTTCAGATTTTGCCAGTTTATAGAAGATAAAAATGCAGTTTTTTGATAAATAACGTGCTGGTTTATATGGAGTAAATACTGGTGAAAATTATAATAAAATTACCTACTAATAAAACATTTCACAGCAATATTACGAATGGTAGCTCCTCATTGAACGAAGCTATTTTATTCATAACTAAGATACTTCTATTCGATTGTTTTATATTGATAAGCAATTGTTTCACCTAAAAATAAACCTTTTCGAAGTAACAACATTCTCCAGTTGTTACGTTTGTCCATAATGTTTTCGGTCACGCAGTACTCAAATATATCTGTTGGACACGTGCAATGCATCTATCAATATAATGAAACTAGTGAAGTAAACATGAACCCTTGAAAAGGGCTGTTTGAATAAAACGCAGCCACTTAGTGTTTGGGTTTTACCCAAAATTAAGATGCCTATCATCGATGTGTAAACAATTATATTAATCGTCACGATAATACTTTTTGACAAGGTTGGAAATAATTCCATCAAATTGTGCGGATAAATAGGTATAATTAGATTATGTGGGTGTGTGTCCCTTCCTACTTCGCTCCTAATAATAATTAAGTGTGATGAAAAAATGAGTACTAAACAAATAACTTTTGTTTAGTATAAAATTGTATACTACAAAACGCAAAGTTTTACAACATACATGTGACTGCATAAGGCACAGTGGCGACAATAGGCCAAAGCTCCTTCGCGCCATTATGGTGCGAAACTATTTGACGCCAATACTTACGTACTTTAAATCTACATTTTGAGTAATTTTGAGTACATACAATTTTACCTACTAGCAATAAATATTTTATTGCTGGCACACTAGCACACTAAACAGTTGTGTGATTAATTGCAACATTATCGTAAATCATTTAGTCTAAACGCAGATATTATTTTATAGGGTATAAAACCCAGCCAGGGCCAAGTTAAACGTGCATAACTGAATGGTAAATACAATAACTTTCGCCTCAAAATGGAGAATTGTAGTCACGTGGAGGCCTTAACCAATTGAAAAATGGACTAACCATTGTCGCCACTGTGATGTATACAGCCACTGTAGCTATTGCCAATATAAATATAGATGCATTCATTTCGGACGGCTTTTGAGCTGCAAAATTTTTGGTGTAACATTGAGAAACAAAAAACGGAATGCGTCTAATCATCACAGTAAGTAAATATTAATTCACCATTAATTAATCATGTACAAAAATTAGTCAAAAACAGCAAAAAGAAGTGTAATTGCCTAAACAACACATGTTTTTTAAAAACGAGTTTTGATGTGAAAAAGGTCCTTTACTTTTTGGCAAAATTCACATTTTTTGAACGACCTCGTATACGCCCGTAAAAATTTAGAATCTAATAGTTGAATTTCGGTTTTAGACCACGTAGAATTTTTAATGACAAGTGAATTTTTCTTAAGATTAACAATAAAAAAGTTTTCCATATAGTTCCAAATCAAGGTAACACACCATTTACATTAAATTTCAACCCAAGTTGAAACGTTCTTTTCGCTGCATTGCTCATTTTTTAAAAGAGAAAGGGGAAAATGTTGAAAATTATTATTTAATTTTCCTTCAAACGAAATTCTTAAAAACAGTTATTCATTCGATCATAGAATCTGTCCAGGGGCAGCATTTCATAACTAGTCATTAGCCAATAAAGGAAATGATCAGAAAGAGCTATCGAATTATCGTAAAAACCCACTAATTTGTTTTGTACATACACGGTTATACTTAATTTGTTACTTGAAAAATAAAACGCAGAATACATCAACCCGTAAGGAAAAAAACTCGGCTACCGAAGGAACGTGACAGAAATAAAACAGGTACATCAATTAATCAAGAGAATTGCCCGAAGAAAAAGTTTCGCCTCCACAGATAACGATAAATCTGGAAAATATCGCTAATTTATACAATATCGAAAATGTTCGTTCAATCGGTGAAATTTCGAACAAGTTTGAAACAATACTTGCGTTCATTTATATTACTTAAAGTTCCTCTCACATAAAATACAGATATGTTCTAAGTTGCGATATGGATTCAGAGGCTCTAAATAATTTCAAACGAACAATTTACGAAAATTTTTATTGCTTCATTCCTATATACTCTGCAATCAATAAAAATAGTTCACGCTAAACGAGCGAACCTTTTGATCAAATTGATAGCGTTGTTAATATTTATCACAGATCCACCTAATATTCAGAAGTCCTCCATATTGAAAGATTTATATGGATGGCATTAGCTAAAGAAAACATCGACTTGAAAAACAAACTTTTCCTATGAATCTTCTCCCCTACAAAAATCATCAAATATTTACCGGGCCTAAAGAAGGGGGAATGCTTTCCGTCTTATTAATAATAAATTATATCCCATTTAGCCGCTTCCTGCAGGTAGACAGGAGTTCTTTGCAGGATCGTGGGGTGCAGGCCGACTGGCAGACGGCAGGAGAACAGAACAGTGCAGCATAATGGGACACCACGTCATTAAACAAACAGGCGTGGATCTGGGGGTGCGTGCTGCCCCTTTTATTGATGTGTCCTTATAATAGACCAAGAGATATTTTTAAAGGATGAATGGATGGATGTTATGTCGTTATGAGCAAGGTGGAGTCATTCAGAACCACGCAAAGAAACTTCTTTGTTTACTAGATAAATTTTATTAGATCATCAGTCATCTCAGATGATCTGGATCTTAATCCACGTCCAAGTTAATTGATCAAGTGAAATCATAAAACTATTAGATCGATATTATTTTACGTATCGCCTTAAACAGAGAGAACGCAAAAAAGTGCACTCCAACTAGAAAGTGTTAAGTCTAGTTCAGGAAACAAAAGTTGAAAACATGGCAGACTAGAAGCAATAATTTGGAAAAACTTTGAGATTAGAGATTGAGATACACTCTCAATTTTCTATAACTTACTGGAATGTTGTCATTTATTGAATTGTTCAAAAGTTGTCAGTCGAATTCTGCTGAACTAAAGAAAAGCTTACAAAATACCAGAAAAAGACATTAACAAGCGCTAGAAGAGAATTTTGGTATTCGGACAGATCGCTTCCAAAACGCAACAAATCTAGATCCGATAAGATATATGAGCGATAAAATAGATAGTACGAAGAATTTCTCAACAACTGCAAGAGATGCAAAGCGGCAAAATTGATATATTTTTCCATTTTTGGAGTTCATCAAAAATAAAAAAAAAATAGAAATAATTTTTCATGGTAGTCAAATATTTTCAAACTTACTCATTATTACAGACATCAAAGTAACAGATCTTTATTAAAAGTACTTTTATTTTAGATCCAGTATTCAAAATTGCCTCAACTGAGTGTTGATTGGCGAGTGGTGAGTTGTAAAGGCGAAATTATTTTAAGTTTACAAACTCATTTTCCAGTCAGAAAGGGCTGTGTTATATCCCAACGCATTTTATACTTCAATCGAATAAACTTAACAAATTTGAACAAGAACTTTAATCAAAGGAGCAATTTTGATTAACTCCAAAACTTAGCGTTACCAAGACCTTAAAATTGCTGTATTTGAATCAAAGAAATGTGATCTTACGTTTCCAATACGTTTTCAAAATAAAAACTTGTTAACTTTAGCGCAGGCAAACACGAATACCGACGGGAATATGAACATGAATTTATATTGTAATGAGATTTGTACACAAGCTAAGAAAGAGAAGGTCAGAAGAAGGTTCTTATATAAAAATATAGGAAAATTCGCAAGTGGAAAGTTCCGGAATTTCACAACATTTGATGGAATTTACATGCAACATAGGGATGTAAAGTATATACGTGTACGTGTGTATACTTAAGTTGGCAAGATGTGGGAAAGTTTTTTAGTAATAATTTTTATTCTTTATAAGAGTTCTACATGTTCTCAAATTCAACAACGATACGAGTACTATCATATATTAAATATCGACAGTTTACGTCTTAGAATCGAGCTTCTATTGATTGGTGAAGTCCTACTACTTGAAACTAAGTCTTGGTTTCAAAAAAAAGTCGTCGACGTTGAATGTATTATCTCGCATGCCACATTCTCCATATTTAACAATTGGCTTTTGTCTTAAAATTTTTGTTTGAGGCTATTTGCATAAAGTACAAAAAGAAACGATGCGAATTAAAGTTAATTAAAGTTAAATCAGAAGCACATGAAAATAAAATAACAACCAATGTAGCTCCGGGAGATGGCAAAAAAGGCAAAAGGAAATTAAATCATGTAGCCAAAGATGAGGATCGTAGTATAAACTAGGTCGTATAGACTTACCTGAAAAAATATGTAAATGGTAGCATTCAAAGGAAAGCCGAAATTAGAACGTATAAAAGCCTTTGACTCAATGATCACACTTGAAAAAACATGCGAAACTATAAACGAAAGAACCCAATAGAATTGATTCTAGAAGAGTTAGCAGATGCTTTAAATCAGTACATAAAAGTAATTTGACATTTTTCAAAATAAATAATGAAAAAGTTGGTAAAATGTTATATTCCAGCTTTGGTACTCCCTTACTAAAGTTGTCCGCGTTCAAATAAAATTGACATTTTAAAGGGCAGGATCCATCAACTTAGCGACTTAATTATGTTACCAGAATGAATGAAAGGAAGACAGCTTTAATATGTCTTTCGGTCTCAGTGTTTAATTTGACAAATTAAAGCGCTTGACTCCCCTTAAAGCTAACTGATCTATGGTAATTACCATGATTAAAGTTTGCGTTCCGGTTGGTTGCAAAAGCTTGAAAGGAATTCATTTTCGAAAGTACATTTCCCGACTTTTTACAGCGGATGGTTAATTTACTGAAATAAATCAATAACAAGTTAAAACGGATAAATTTCCGTGTTCAATGTTGAGTGCTTTACTGTTTTACTAGGCAGTTTGAGCTTTACGTGCTACCTAATTGCGCTTATTTAAGTTTGGAGACATGCATAGAGATAGCATATATAAATTGCTTAATAAAAGGTTTATATAAACTGCATTTTTACTGGAATTACCATCAAAATCGATGTCAATGGTAAAGTATACAGAACGTATAAGTATACCAACATAGAATTGACTCAGTTAATCAAATGCACTTCTTCTCCCATTTTCTTTCTTTAAATTGGCTTTCTTTATGTTAGAAGCTTTCATTCAGCGTGTTTCAAATTTGAGATAAAGCGTCATCAACGTTCATTGGATAAACGAAAAAATTGATTCAACTGAATAGCGTTTGTTCAATTCATAGTAAGAACCAGAAATGGAAAAAATTCCTAATCAAATTAATAACGTTTCTTCAATAAATTTTCGGAATGTTCTTCATTAACTAAGTGTCTAACTAAATGTGAATTATTTCAGCGCACATTAGTCTACACTATTGTAGAACTCTTCAATGGTTTCCGATTTGGTCATAAAAACTTGAGTATTCCAGTCCATTGATGTTAAATCCGGAGATCTCGGAGACCATTCAACGGGTTCTCCCCGACCAATCCATCTGATTGGAAATACATTGACCAGACATTTACGAAAATGTTTTGCAAAACGAGGAGGTTTTGTTGAAAACCAATTTTTCTATTAGGGACAACCGCTTCATCCGGATCAATCAACAGAGTAACCAAATTCTGAACTACTTTTTCCTTTTAGAATTTTAAATTTTCCGTTTAATTAGATGAATATCGGTTCTATTGTTTGATCATCAATTACCCACTGACTTTTTCTAGATGTTGGGTATAAACTTATCTTATCGTGTAGAATTTTTTTACGATTTACCTCACCATTTATAATAAACGTTGATCATATGTTATTCGACTTTAATTCTAATTGGCACAGTCACACACTGATTTATGAGCAGAGAAACTGACAATAAGTGATTATGTCGAACCACACAATATCCAAACTTTTGACTATAAATAATGACCAACGACAAGAAACCAGTAACAAACTGCACAATTCGGCTGGTAAACAATGCTAATTGGGACCACCGTATTATTCGAATGATTCAGGGGATGTTAATTGGTGTAGCGCCCCTTACACAGAATCTTTTTTGCACCCTCCGTAACCTCTTTGGCGCTAAGAAAGTTTCCACCAGCGGGGCGTCAGAAGTTTTTTTATTAGCATTGAGTTGACCTGATGTTGAGTCAGTGGAAAATTGCCAAAAGGACCTTAACATTTTACTAAAATATCATTCGATGTACCCACGCTTCATTATGTTTTAATATAATCAATTTAAAAAAATATATAGTTAAATATCCGAGATGCGTGTGTATATTTTAATACAAAAAGAAGGTAATTATTAGTTTTAAGACTCGACTCACAATTGTTCATGATTAAAAGTCAACAATATCTCATCAGTCAAACATCAGGTTTAAGGTTTAATAAACATTTTAGCAAATTAAATACTGTAAAATGTAAATGTATGGAAAACGAATTTCTAAAAAGTATCTAATACGCGGCAAACCTTACGTGACAGTATATAAAACAGTAACTGATGAAAATGAACAAGTAACTATCAGATGAAAAACAATTATGCGGTAATTTGATAAAATTGCCTTATAAATTCAATCATCTAGAATAATCCTGACAGTCTTTACGAATATGTATTAAACAGTTGATAAAGCGAACTTAATATAAATCGATTATAATTAACTGATCCAAAACATACAATTTATTGGATCTCTTTATGATGGATAACTAGAATTGTAATGAAAAAAGTATAATACTTATAATTGCCATCTATCCCTTCAGCCTTAAACTTGGATTGGCGAATTGTTAAACTCTTTTTTAATTTATAATTTGAATATGAATTGAAAGAGAAGTTCAACAGCAGAAGAAAAACAACGGAGAATTATTTTTTTATTAACCACTTGTAGGTATTTTTGCTAATATCGTTATCCTAAGGCAGTTTAATGATAGTATAAGCTGATTTTTGCTCATGTTTGTACCTTAGTATAAACGTGATAAGATATGGGGATTGATAAATAAGACGAAAAGTTTGGCTAAAAATTGATAAATAAAATTTAAAAAGCTAGCTAGAAATAACAAGATTTAGGTACTATTGCTAGTTACCAAGTTCATGCACAGGAATTATGTTTTAATTATAAATATAATTAATTACCAAAAATAAACATATTACGGACATGCGACACAAATGATAAGTGCTTGAATTTGATAGAATTAATAGCGTCAGAGTCGAGTTTTTTGGTAAATAATTAACTATTGTAAAAAAATTCAGCTCGTAACCAATTAAAAAGAATTTCTAAGAATAGTCAATTCTTAGTTGTTCATGTCTCAGAATATTCAAATCAAGTTATGAATGAACAAGACCTAGAGAAATGTCTCTCAAATTTTGTATGGCAATAAATATGAAACCGAAATAAGAAAATGATGTTTGCATATATATTCTATACAATATTATATTTTTCGTACTGTGCTTTCTGCAACCAATTTAAGTTTTTTGTATTCTTCATCAAAATGTCTGCTT
This sequence comes from Dendroctonus ponderosae, assembly GCF_020466585.1. NCBI lineage: Eukaryota > Metazoa > Arthropoda > Insecta > Coleoptera > Curculionidae > Dendroctonus > Dendroctonus ponderosae. The sequence continues at coordinate 8,710,441 of NW_026018916.1, forward strand.
TTAATAAGGAAATCACTGAAATTGTCCTCTCCTTTTAATTTATTGATAAAGTTTTCATCACATCCACTTTTATAGCGTACGTTTTATGCGACCCTTGGCGCAAATGTCATTTATAGTATCCAGACTCCCTTGGCATGCATATATGGATGATTCCGAAACTAAATTACAGAAGAGAGATCTACAAAGCGATACGTGCCCACGTTATGCTATCTGAACGGCTTTATTCTCGCCGACATTATTCGTAAAATATGCAAAATAGCCCTTTTAAAATGTTATCGGGATTGGATTACTTGATGAAGACTGGCAGGTCTGGTTGGCTCTTCTGTGGTACATACAATCTAGTTTTCCAGTATACACTAAATTGAGAAATTCGTAATAACTGACGAGAACAGAAACTATGGTTTCCAGAAGAACGAATCTTTTAGAAGATTTATTGAAGAAGTGATCCTAAAGAAAATTCACATAGAAACAACTGAAAAAACAACAACAACAACAACAAACAAACTGAGAAGATTGAAAATATAACAGACCTAATAAACACAGCAAAATATGCAGTTTTGAAATGGTAGGAATTTCTTGTAATTGCGGCAAAGAAGAGCTCCGAACATATAACGACCAATTTTAAGTATTCTAGAATATTCAATTAATACAGTCAATATTTTCTAACATCAAACAAATTCGACATACAAACTAATAATATTTTTATGTGATTTTTTATGTAAACATATCCAAACGAAAACTTCTTCTAGGAAATATTTTACTTTAAGATAGCCAAAACACTGAAGCCTGAATACCAAAAATATTTTTCGAAGCAATGAACTTGCCGAACGCAAACCATCAAACAAAAGACGAAAATCTATAAAAATTAAAGCAGAAAATTAAAGAAGGTGAATACAAATAGGTATAATTGTACCTGGAACCAAAAAAACGAAATGTAAACCAAAATTCTTAAAAGTAAAACGTAATACTCCAAAGTAAACTTTTTTGCCCTTGCAGAACATACGATAAATATAATTTTAAGTTTGAAGCAGATTTAGAATTTCCATATCCGATGAACAATCAAATCAAATCTGCCGTTTACTTGTGCTCGAGTGTAAACCTTTTGTAAACGTTTCTTTATTTTTATTGCAGGAAACCATATTACCAAAGCTACCAGTTCCTCCATTAGAAGATACGATGCGAAAATACCTCAATACGTTACGTCCTTTACTCAACGAACATGAACACGAACAAGTTAAGAAAATTGTGGATACATTTGCTGGCGATGGAGGTCTGGGAAGAAAATTGCAGCTGTATTTATTGAAACGAAGAGAGAACATGGATAATTGGGTAAGCTCCATTTCATTCAATTAGGCAATCAAGGCGAGTGCTCAGAAAATGTTTTTTTTTATATAAAACGACCGGTCGAAATAATGGAAGATCGAGTAGAAATAATAAAAGTAAAGACTTAAATTTAAGCTTCAACTAAACCACAAAGGGGCATTGTGTTTGAACTGGGCTCGGAAGATTCAAGTCGTTTTAATCTTCGCAGCAAACACTAACTAATTCAGCCGGGATCCAATTATATTCCTCGATCTCCCTTTGCAAATTCTTGTTTACTGAGGATTTGGCATAATTTTTATCACCGTTTGTGCCGCCGTTCTTTCTATTGAAAAATATTGAAAGTACTTTCCCGCATGGTTTTTAAATACTAAATCTGACCACTTAATGGAAAATATGTGTATGTGATCTGTTCCATTTATTAAATGGGACACCAATTTGATGGCTTTTTAAGTTATTACTTAATTTTATTTTATTATGTTTTTAATATTGTTACATGTCCGAGGCAATATGATATGAGACGAACCGAATTGGGTCTCAAAATGTGTGCAGCAATTTGTTGCCTGCAATTTAACTATTTATATACTTACTAGTGTCTTGTGTTTGCTAGATTTTACAAGGTGCCTGATAAGTTATGACAAAAAAATTAAAGGCGGACTTCTGGGTAAAAACAATACGATTTAGCACAACTTACTTCAGACGAAAAGTGAAAGAAACAGAAATACAGGGAGTCAGGGTGATTTTTTGTAATGGTTTTTTTCAAATAGCTCACGAACAACTTAGAGTTTTTTGCTAAAATTATTCATGGGTTTCCGAGGGTGACCAACCAATTTGATTAACAACTCAGTTTTAACCGATTTTTCAGAAGGCGCCACATGCAGAAGACAATCCGCTTTAAAATCGCACTAACTTTTTTTCTAATACTGCTAATACTTTTAAACGAAACAGCTATTCTCTGTGGGATGATCGGTTTTTAAGATATTTGCAGCAAAAGCCTTCGGTGCGATGCAAATATGAAAATATTTATTAAAATTAAACGTATTTATGACTGGACTGAGAGAGGGTAATGATAATTTAATGAGCAATGATAATTTCTTAAACACAAAAAATACATGATCACACTAATAAAAAACGAATCAGCTTTTGCAAAAAGAATGAGAATGACGTCGATTAACTACGATACATTTACTCACACATTTATTAAACGCTCTTCTAATTTAACAAAATTATATGTTTATTTCAACATGTTTCCGCAGCAATTTGAATTTTTATTAACGGTTCTAATAATTCGTCTTGAGCATCTATCGTTTCTTTTTTTTCTCTCGTTTTCTCGCAAGTTTGTCATATACAATTTTAGCCCTTTAGACCATTTCTAACCATTGTTTTTGCATGTTCGGTTCGGCGCTCTTGAGGATGTTCGCTTGTAATTTGACGCGTAAGTTTTGTTTCCTTTTACTTTGTTTCGTCTGCGTGATATCCTCCAGGTTGCCTACTGTTGCTTTGTTTGTTGCTTTTTAGTGGCCCTGATGATGGCGTAATTGTCGAACGCGCTTGGCCTTAATTTATTTATTAATTTATATATTATTTGCCTCCGTTTCGTTTTTATTAAACATGCAAGAAAATACTTCCAACGCAAACAATAATTAACTTTTTACTCAAGAACTAAAATACTGCCTTGACATAGACATTTTATGAGACAGCGAATAAATGCGAGCGATTTTAAAATAACAAGATTGTAAAAGATGATTGTTTGATTGGATTATAAAATATTTAAAAATTAACTATCATCGATCTGGTTACCAAATGATTGTCCGTAACCGAATAATATTGATGCCCTAATATCGGACCTGACACCATATATGTTTAACATTTATTCAGCAATTTAGAATAACAGCGATAGTATATGTCGCTGTTCCTCTAGCCCTTATCGAATCCATTCTAGAACTCCCTATTGAATGTAGGAATACATCCAACAGAACTAAATAAATTATTTAGTCTTATAGCTAAACGCAAAAGTGTACGAGAATTAAAAAGCTTAAAAATCTGGAAAGATAGCAGCTTGCACGCTAATTTCGGGTTTGAATAATTAAAGATCGGAATGGTAGTGAAAATATTGTCCAAACCACTTTTTCCAAGAGCAATAAATTGTTAAGCTTTTCTTTAAAGAATTATATTTAGTTACTTCTCAACAGCTTATATTTTACTTGTTATTATGAACAAATATTAACAGTTTTTTATATACAGATTTCTGAACATTATGAGATTATAATTCAAGTTATACTCGCATTTGTTACTGTTGTAAAAAATATTTGCCATACAAATTAAGCTCATCAAGTCGCCAGTGAAGCAAATAATCCCGCCCCAAGTATTTGCACATCAATTAATCAAAAAAGACTACGACGAGACGACTAACTGGGGTAACACGTAGTCTGAAAGAGTGAGCTTACGTTCCAATCCAATGATCAAACAATTTCTGAGACTAACAAGATCAGTCATGCTCGGAAAACCCCATGTGCAAAAGGCCGATGCAGATTTGATAATTGGGCGTCTTGGTAATAGGGTAAATATTCCTCTCGGGTAATAGTGTAATAAATTGGTGCTTCGCAGAACTACTAATATTGATGTTGCAGATTGGATAGCAAATTTGTAGTCACAGGATAATTATATTCAACATTGATTTTATTTTCTGCTTACCTAGAGAGTTATAAAACAGTGTAAACCGTCAGATGTGTTCGACTTTAATGCGGAGAATATTTAAACTTCGGACTAAGCCGAGAATGCCAGAGATTAACTATTTGATCGCAAAAATTACTATTTATTTAGAATGGTTTTTAAATCAGTTAGTTATAGTTTTTCTTCTTAAAGTCGTTTTTAATGCAATTGTTATAAACTTTCTGTCTCAATTTGGCACTGAACGGAGAAAGCAGAACATTTATAACTGATATACGGACGAAAGCCATAAGGGTAGTAAAAAGGAACTATTAAGTGGCTATATAACCTTTCGAATAACGGCGAATGACAAATAAAATAACTGCATTCAAGAAACTGTACCCTTTCAACAAATTTTTATTTGAGAATGGAGCAAAAGAACATGCTACTTAGCGTGATCATTTTGCTTTCCTATACATTAAGAACTTTTAGCTAGCTTTAACAATGTTAAAAGATTATTCTATTTAAAAAACGTTTTACCATAAAATGTTCATTCAGTATATTTTGCTTTTCACACCCAAACTTTTTATGATATAACTAAAATAAGCGACAAGGCCCTGGGACAGATAGCGTCGATGTGACTGTGATTAAAAACGTGGAGACACTTGAAATAAGTGGATAAACCTGTAATCCAGTGATATTCCCAATATAATACTTTAAGTCCCAAAAATAATTGATTTTGAAAATCAATTACCTCAGCAAAATTGTTTAGCAAAATCTCTGTTTTGTAAGATGAATTAAATGATACTTGGTGATTTCGTTAAAAATAAGCTTTAACTTGAATTAGAGCTTTTTAGGTTCAGATGAAGCGTGAATTTAACTTGACTCTAATTTTAGAAGATGTGGACATTATATTGCAAATTAAAACCGAAAATTCGATAACCATGATATTTGAAAAATAACTGAATATTAAAACGCAACAACCTCTAACAAATCTATGTTGTGGATAAGTTTTATGCAGCGGATTCATTTTTTCAAAGCCGTTTTGTTTTTTCACCAGATATTTCGCCTCAAAATATTTAGTATTTAAAAAAAAAACAGTTTCTTCACGTCTTCTATTACGGATTGAAAAAAAGCGATTATAGAGATATAGAGAGAAAAAGAGAGTATTATATAAAACTATTATTATAGTTCACAATAAAGAAAGAATTCTTTATCCATCAGAGATCATTCTTTACCCATCTTTATCTATCATCTAGAGAGTATCCTACGACACACTTCGTCTGGAGCTCTTGAAAAATACGATTAATATAGAAATTAATTTAGAAAAGTTTCATTGACATTTCGGTAAAAAACCTGTTAACTTTATCAAAAAATACCTAAAAAATGGTTAATCAATAAATTGCTAAACACGACTAAGTGAATACAAATACATATGTTAGATTAGTTATAAGCAAAATTAATTAAATATGTTGATTACAATTTAATTTCGGTGTAACGGGGTCTCAAAGTTTCAGAACTTCTATCGGGAAAACGGTATAAAATATTGAAGTAATTATTCGAACGATTTCCATGGCACGCTTCGAGAACTGTTTTCATATTTAGTTCCAAAACGAACAACTAAGTGCTCTTGAAGTTTAACACTTATTTAAAAAAAACCATTTGAAACAAATGAACCTTCAGTAAAACTTTTTCGATAAATCGCTTCGGGAACTGCCTGGTTCTAATTAGATGTACTAAAATAGATCAACAATTCACCTGAAATGCGAAAATAAGTGCGCTACCATTTTCAAAAAAACGCTATATGAAACCCGCGAAAAGTCAATTGAGAAGCCACTCACAAAATTTACAAATCTGCACATGCAAACAGCATAAATGCTATCATTTTTTTAACTGCCACCCTGATTGCCATCTACTTCTACAAAATAAAATGCTGTCCAGATCCAGACCGTTAAAATTTCCTAAAACCCAATTTTCCGTCAAAAACTCATCGCAAATGAGCGACTCAACTTCAGCCTGATACAGCCTGAAGGGCTCTGGATACCAAAAAAAAACTGGGATGGTTGGACGAATCCTGATCGCTTAAAATCGTTAATTTTAATCGTTTGGCAAAAATAAGTGGATCAGAATGTGAAATTTGAAAAAACTGCGCGATCTCTAAATGGAAATCCAGAGCGGCTTGCAACCTTTTAGGGCGCTAATTGCGAGACCAGCTCAAAGTAATAATATAAATTCACATACATTTAGGCACTTTAGTCTGGATTCGAGGGTATTATTAACTTCAAAAGCAGCAAAAGCTGAAATTGACACCAGAAAACCAATAGTAAAATAGATAATTAAAAATATATTCGCAGCAAAATACTCCTATTTTACGTGACAACCCTGCCCATCGAAATCATTGGAAAAGGGAGCAAAACAAGTTTAATTTTGAAAATCTGAGTAAATCCCCATTAATAATACAAGAACCCTTTAGTTTCGAATGTATAAACAGACAAGCATCATACAATTGATAAAAATTATCTGGCACTACAATAAATGTGTACATCACAGGAAAAAGACATTTATTTTGCATTTAAACGGGAAAACGTCGAAAATCAGACTTTAAATAACTTTTACAAAAATGAAATAGGAAAATTCTTAAAACCCGATCCGGAATCCATCGTCGTTCCTCGTCGAATAAATACTATATGCAACAATATCATACAATAGTCAATAATATCTGATTTTGTTTCGCATACGCTCATAATTGATTACTTTGCTGGTTTTTATACAGGGTGGTTATCATTTAATGTGACTACATCCACTGACACCGTGTATCTCAGAAACTTTCAGACTTTTTCTGCTTGATCAGACAATTTTCCTGAAACGCAACACTTTTGCCCAAAGAATATGACAATGGACTTTGGCACATTATTTGAGAACCACCAAGTATATTGCACTATTTAATCGTACATGTAGGATAAGTTTTTGAAAAGTCCACAGAAGTGTTTTTCGTTTAAGGCTTATGAGTACTGGTTGAACGACATGTATCTCAACTACAGAGAGCCGATTGTAATTAACTCCAATCCAGGAATGGTGTTTACACCCAGAAAATTTACAACGATTCTGGATGTTGCTCGATTCACAGCTCGACTCATAGATGCGGCTCTAACTCACAAAGACATCCTCAATAGGAATGCCTTGCCCATAGAAAGAGCAACGTCCCGTGAACCTGGCCAGGCACTTTGCATGACTCAATACTATCGAATTTTGGGCTGCTGTAGAATTCCGGGACGCAATAGAGATTCTCAGTATATAACCGAACTGAAGAAAGAGTTTAGTAAGTAGAACATCTAGAAGCGTAGATTCACAAAGCTTTAAACCCTTAGACAAAATGTATGATTTTAGGTCAAACGAGCGAACATATTATAGTGTTATGCAGAAATCAGCAATATTGTGTTCCGATTCAAGCTGGTGATAGAGGACGATTGAACGAGGATGAAATTTGTGCTCAACTTTTGTATATTCTGGACGACGCTCCTTTGCAAAGTAATATTGCACCTGTTGGAATTTTAACTGGTAAGAAATTTTAGTTCTTTCTGACAGTACCTATTTAATGATGAAAATTTAGGTTGGAAACGTTCACTATGGGCTGATGCTAGAGAGGATCTAATGAAAGAGGAGCGAAACCGCAGAAATTTGGAGCTGATCACCAAGAGCCTCCTGATAGTCTGTCTGGATGAAACTCTTCCAAGCTCCTTTAATTGCAGGCTGCAAAAAGGGGGAGCAGGTACGATCTAAAAAGTGTGAAAAACGATTTGCCAAAACACCACATTTTTAGGATTTACAGTTGTAAATAGAGACGAAAGCAACCTAGCGCACCAAATGATTCACGGCGGAGGCTCTCAACATAATTCAGCAAACCGATGGTTCGACAAAACAGTTCAGCTTGTAGTTTCAGGTGATGGTGCCTGCGGCTTATGCTATGAGCATTCTATGGCAGAAGGTAGTGATAGATAATTTATTCCCACTGCGGCAATAGAAACAGTAATCCTTTAATGATATTTGCAGGAGTTGCAGTGATTCAATTAGTGGAAAGTTTATGGAAACATGCCGAATCTTTGCCACCAACGTCCGAAGTCCCATCTACAGGAGGAAGCCACTTGCCACCACCAGAAAGACTGGAATGGATTTTGGAAGCTACAGACTTGAAACGAATTGAGCAAGCAGCAGAAGTGGTGGATAATTTAGTTAAAGATCTAGATTTTCAGGTACTAATTGATCATTTTTGTGCGAGGCAGATTGTCAACAACAATATCAAACATTTATGAAGGAGAGTGGTAGATTTATTTTGATTCCTTTATCAAGGTGCGAAGTTTTTTAAACTCAAAGAATACATTAATGTGCGAAGAATTCTACTTTCTTATGTTGCACTGGATATTTGTTGGTGGATAACTGCTCGGTCAAGACTCTTTCAAAATTTTATTGTAGACTTTAGGTAGAGTTCTTACTTTTTTAATATTTTTTAACAGTTCTTCTTAAGCGTTTCTCATTATTTAAGCGTGTAATCTTTATTGGCTTAATCTACATAATTTTACATCCCTATGCTTGAATTTGTCATTATTATTCTAGGTTTTTCGATATACTGGGTATGGTAAAGATTTTATAAAATCGTGCAAAGTAAGCCCAGATGTCTATATCCAACTGGCCCTGCAACTTGCCTACTACAAGCTTTATGGAAAGTTAACTGCGACGTATGAAAGCGCTAGCACCAGAAGATTTTTGCTTGGTCGAGTTGACTGTATTAGATCGGCCTCACCTGAAGCTTTGAAATGGGTCACGGCTATGTCACAGCCCAAAGAAGAAACTGATTATGATATTGGAAATAAAAAGGTATATTTACAAAATGTATACGATAAATAAAAAATTCCGAACACTTTCTAAAAAACGTATAGCAGCTGAATCAAAGCAGCAAAATCGCAAAACCTCTTGCCACACTAAGCTGACGCGTTAAGATTTAAGAGGCCCGTTTCGGAATAAATGGATGAAGGTAAAAGAGGAAGTTGTTCGGAAGAAAGAAAAATAGAGCTTAGAAATGAAAACCTCTGATTTTGACACGTATTTAACACCATAAAGAAACAAAACGAAAAACGATTTCCTTAAGCGTGAAAACAAGAATAATTCCTTTAGAAAATAAAGAATTTTGCAACTTAATTGTCAGATCACAGAGAGTGACAAAATAAACAGAGCTATCAACTTGTAATGAAACATGGTACCATCAACCAATCTGGAAATGGCAACAAATAATTCCAAATTAATTCACTTTTTGCAAATTTTAAATTTCAGTGCGGCTACTTGAATCTTTTCTTCGTTATTTGCTTATCACTTGCTAATTCGCGTTTCAGGTAACGTTTCATTTGGTCAGCGATGACCAAAAGTATGAGCTCTGGAAGGAAGCAGTAAAAACACAAACCAAGGAAATGGTGGACAATATTCTAGGACAAGGAATTGATATTCATCTTCTCGGTCTTCGAGAAGCTGCTAAGGAAACTTCCCCCACAGCTGCAAGCTCACTGCCAGAAATCTTCACGGATCCCTCTTACAGGTGAGTCTATTCTTTACAATTTTTTTTGGGGAACTTAAACCAACAACTTAACGCTTATAACAGTTTCTGCTGCAGCAAAATCTGAAGCAAACTGTCTAATATGCCTTTCAATGTTCTTAGACTAGCCAATAAATTCTTACTATCAACAAGTCAAATAGCAACAAGTTCGAATTCGTTCATGGGTTATGGCCCAGTTGAAGCAGATGGATACGGAGTCTCGTACAACCTTAAAAGTGACCATATAATTTTCTGCTTATCAGCATTTTGGACATCGGAGGTAACCAGCACCAGCAGATTTGCACAATCTTTAGAAGAAAGTTTACATTCCATGCAGGTTTTACTAAATAGACCCAATGGAACTTAGGGGATGTAAAGTAACTGATGGGTTTATTCAGAAAGCTGCTAAATGTGAATATTAAGTTTGAAAAGAAATTTTCAGCTAAATAGTTGGAGACAACAATGTCATTATTTATGTGTTAATAGGTTGATTACATTTGATTGTTACAGGATTTATCAGCTAAAATTGCAGCCAAAAAGTAGTTTTGAGGTGTACAAATAGTAACATCACTATGCATACACAGATGCGGCGAACTTAAAACTTTAAATATCTCAATAAGGAATGATTTTAGAATATTCTATCAAGAGTCCATTAAGAAAAAACACGAATCCGAACATAAATAAGTGTTTATAACTGAGCAGTAAAAAACATCCCATTTTAAAGATGATCTGCATATGCTTTACTATTCAATGTGGACAGAAAGATGAATCAAGTTTATTTTGCGAAAATATTGGCTTAGTCGCGAGAGAAGTAAGTATAGACCTTGTCACAAAGGGTAGTTTTTATTGAACAAATGATTTTACAAATGAATTATTTGATTAACAACTCGTTTAAAGTAATAACTAAGTATTTTCTATAAACACCCGTTATTTTCAAAGCAAGTTTAATACGTGGTCGCCCCTTTAAATTTTACATTTTATTGCGGTAAGTTGCAACGTAATACAATTTTCCAAATGAAGAAAGCATTATCACGAAATAATTCAAAAGCATCACTTGACTGCATAGTAAAGTATTACAATTTTTTTGGTATTATTCATATTTGGGGGCTTACTGAACTCTTTCAACATTTTACTATATTGTTCACTTGATATAAGAAAGTTAGTTGTTATGGTTTTTTAAAGAAATAAAACGTTATTTCAAAGTTTGTTAAATTTGCATTTGCTATATGATTATTGTTAGATTTTATGACGTAACATTAGATTGTAACATTATTACGCTTATTTTTGGTATTTTTCTGTGATTTTTCCTAGTGTCGATAACTATAAAAGATTTATTTACAATGTTTAGTACTCACATACGTATATGGAGAATTTGTTGATCTTATTTATGTATTATTAGGCTTAGGTTCTAGGATTAGGATTGTACCGATTTAGGAAACGAAACTAAACATATCATTTTGAGCTGTATAAACAATAACATATAGTATGTTATAATTTAGATAAATATAAAGCCTGTATTTTAAAGGTATATTACTCAATTATCAAATTTTGTAAATTATGTAAAATGTTGGGACGAAAAAATTTCAAATCTTCAACAGGCAAAATTAACCCTCGCCAATTAAAATTGAAAATTAGTCAATAATTTGTCGCCTAAACTTCAACATTTCATATAGCTTACCATTGATAGACATCATATACATATCAGATATTGTCAATAGTGTGATGAATATAAACATATCTAAAGCTTAAAGACGGATATTTACATATAGTTTAAATAGACCTTCTTATATAAGAAGTAACAGTTTAGAACGAAGATTTACATTGGTAATTATTGCTTCGAAGATATTGAAATATACAGGGTGTTAAATAATATTATGCCCAAACGCAAGGGGGTGCATCTGTAGATTATGAACTTCATTATCTAGCAACAAAGGAAAAGTATGTGTTGTTCAAAGGACACGAAGTAATTGTCAGCGTTTACAGAATTATATTTTTTAAACTATTAATTATCGACTAATTAATTTCTTAATTTATTTGCTGATTGACTTTGGTTTTAATGGGAAAGCTTTTCAAACTACAACTTGAACTTAATTAAATAGTTAAGAAATCATCGTTAAAATATCTGTACCATACAATTCGAAAATTGTTCTTAAGGTAAAAGCCCGGAAAATTAACCATTATACTCACACTGGAAAAACCTCAGACATTACGGAAACTTGTAACGAAAGCTTTGTGAATGCACATTGGAATAAAATGTGTTTGTTCTAAAATCAAACTCAGATCTACTTCACGCCATCTTGCCATTATGTAACACTCTGTATATTAATTTTTAGACATTTAAGTATAGATTACGAAAGCTGTGACCCAAAGTCCATGAATAAGCAGTATTTAGAAGTAAGTTCCGATTGAAACCTATTATATCATTGCAACGTATATCTAAATTAATACTTATAAATAATCAATTCTAGTCAATGTTATAGACTGTATATAGTGTTAGAATTGTCGTGTATTAGCAATATGAAAACTGTAAACCATATTTTGTAGAATTACTTTCAATAATAATATAATAGTTTAATTATTTATGTAAATAACAAAATATGATATCGGACTGTCACGCAAATTACATTAATTAAAAAAGCTAGAATCTATTGAGTTAACCTCGTGGAAGAACGGTTTAGTCAAGTAATTATCAATATTTAGTAGGTATTTTTCAAATGTATAGATTTATTTTTATTAAGGTAAATAGATTATTTCAGAACACCTAACAGTCAAATAAGAAGTTCCTCAACGTTTAATGTTATTAGGTTTCTAATTTTTTTAAAAGGATAAGTTGGATAAACCTTAAGCAAACACGTAATTAAACGTAAAAAGTGTATTTTAATATCAAATGTTCGTGACAAACAAATTTTTTAAATGTTTTTGTTTCAATACTGGGCTCCGAACTAGTGAAAATTAAACAACTTTAGTTCTCACATTTAGAAATGTTTTCCGGGCTTTGAAGCCGTGGTCCATGGGAATTTCTGATCTCCCGTGCTTTCCGACTAAGACTTCAGTCTTAGTCGCATCACTTCGCCCACTGCCTCATCGCCATTGATAATGTCCACCGCAGTTGTGGACGAAACGTCAGGAAAAAATTCCTATGGACCACGGCTTCAAAGCCCGGAAAACATTTCTAAATGTGATTTCACTGGCCGTGGAAGCCTTCATAGTCTAGTAACTTTAGTATTTTTGAAAATATTCAATGACACTGATTGGTTGATTTGCACGTAATATAACGGTTGTTTCTTACTAATGTTAATTTATTCGCTTCTATTTCATTCGGTACTTATTCTTTCCTTCCAGGATATGTAAAAATATTTACTTGATTGTCGAAAGCCTCAGACCTTAAACTATATTTAAGGGTACCTATATAAAAAGACCATTTGAATTTTATACAATTTAATTGAATTTAATCCAGTTTATACGTATACACCCCCATTCCTCTCTTTTTGTTAAATAAAAAGTATTAATTAAACAATTAGATTGTCCAGAAATCCACTATTTTGCTTATGATAGCTTGCGAAACTTTGCCATAATTACTCGGTATTTTATATATTACACTTTCCCATTCATTAAGCCATAATTTGAGCAACAATGGGATTTGAAAAGAACAACGATAATATTAAAACCAAAGACCTACTCGACAAGTATAGTCAAATAAGTAACAAATAAATTATATTTGTACTGATTGCTCCTCAAAAGCCAACAAAAAGAAAAAGGCGACAAGACTGCATTCAAAACCCGACAGAATATTAAAAGTCGGACAGTGAGAAGCCTCCATTAAGAAGGGAAAAAATGTAAACATTTATATTCGCATTTAAGGCAGTGCCTGGTACATGTTTAGCATTTTCGCATGTTTACTTTAGTAAATCGCCTTGAAATATAAACAATCGTCCATTCACAATTCTACTATACATATAAAATTTTACCTGGAAATTCGGTACAAAAAGGATTCATCCAGTGCTCCAACAGCAACAGCTAGCCAGCTACCATAAAAGCGTTTATTTCACTTCAGAGACACAATACACTTCGGATTTAAAACACGAAACGGCCGAACGGACAACTTAATTAAATTAGACCGACTACCCCGTTTTCTCATAGTTTTTTGCCATTTTCGTCAAACGAAATGTTTGAGTTTCCCTATTCGACATTTTAAACGGGTATTTTCTATGATAGAATCATGCAACACCAGCAAAAGCACATGTTTTCTGAATTTTTTGCTACATTACGAGCTAAAAACACTAAACGTCCGGCATGTGTAAATATCCGGTTTGTTAGTTTTTTAGATGATTTTATCGCGCATTTTTGAAGGTCTTTCGCACGCACGTCACAGGTACTATCAGGAATTTTTTGGTATAAACAAACCGGTTTAAATATGTGGCCAGAGCCGTTCTATTGATTTTTCAATTATTTCAATTTGTAAAAATCACCATAAAATAATGCTCTGAATGAGAAAGAGTTGATAAAAGCTTTACTAAAGTTTAACAATTTTCGAAACTTTAAAACAACCGACCTCAGCTACAACAAAATATATTTTATTACCCATTATTTCTCCAATTAAAACCGTTGCCATTATTATCCAGATCAAAGTAACTTGCGAATATTCTATAGAGGGTGTACCAAAATAGGCCGAAAATATTCCTTAATCGCAAAGAACAGAGAGAAAAAATAGTATGACAAGTTTGCATAAGGTTTTTTCCGATGATTATTCTTTCGGATGTACAGGCCCTTAAATAAAGACCTTTAAAATCGCTTTTCATAAATAACATATAAAATAATTGCTATGATTGAACCCTTTTCTTACATGAATGTAAATATCCAAACCTTGTGAAGAATGCAACATTTTTTTCTTATGCTTCGGAAAATGCATTACATAATAAATTATATGGCTCATGTTGAGCAAAGTTAGCCAACTTGAATAAACAGTTTTTTGTCAAAAACTGTAAGCTATTGATCGCAAGAAGTTTTTTAATTTTTGTTAAAAGTTTCACTTACTTAAAACGAGGTGTGAAAAGTCTTGGTAAATTATAAATTAAAAAAAAAATACTAACAGACTGTTTAATTCCATACTAGATTATAAATATATGTGTATCCGCAGTTGTAAATCACGTTTGTTAAACCAAGAAATTCAAAAATGCTGTTTTATTAGCTAACGTTTGGAGCTTATTCGTTTGAATCTTATGGATTAGCAAACCGATTAATAGAAGTAGATCGATAAATAACAAACATATCAAAGCACATATCAATGTAATCTTAAGAAAATACATGTGTATGTACGATACATACCCAATGATTAATTAATCTATGATGTCGTGATAAATATATTGCTTTTAGCATCTTGAGTGTATGTGTCTTTATTGTCTCCCATTGCGATTTATCTGAAAGTCTCAAATCTTACATTAAAATGAAAAAAATCTTTTTCGGTGTACAATACTAAAATTGTGTTGTCTTGGAACAAAATGCGCATATTTTGGATTATCATATATTACGTATATTAAAAATAACAATAAAGGTTGTTCTACCATCTAAATTAAATAGCTACATCATGGTATTATATGTACAAATTAATAATGTGAAAGGAAGCATTTTGGAAAGAAAGTACTCCCTTTTATACAGACTGCCATCAATAATAACAATTTATTTACAAGGTACCACTGTCTAAGCATCTAAAATATTATGTTTTTAGAATGTTTACGCACGAAGAAATGTATGCAACGGAAACGGATAAAAGGGAGGAAAGTTATTCTGGTATTCAATATATCAGCTAATGAATAAATATGGATCTTGAAGTACTTATTCACAAAGTCTTTTAGCCAATAACACGATAATGAATATTGACAACCATATTTAGGTTTTTTGGGCAATCCATAGATTATAATTTGCTAAAGTATGTACCTAAATAGTGAACAGATGAGTTATACGGCTAATGAGTTTTGGTTTTAAATTAATAAGCCGCAATAAATTTCCCTTTATGTTTTCATTTAATTCTTAGGTTTTTCAAAAATCTGCTGAAGTTGGATTTTAAATTCACAACTTTTATATTAGCAACTAAATCAAACTAATGGAATTTTCCTGCACTTAATATAGAGCCGGAATTAAATCATTGTAACACTATTACGAAAATATGAACTTTGGTAAAGAAAGAAGACAATTATTGCCCAAAAAGTTCAAGAATTGTTCGTTCTTCGTTTTAAACTTCAATCGTAAATATGATTTCTTCATTCTATCATTTTGTTCGTTATAAAATAATTTAATTTCCCGAATCGTAAATTGACCCCCTGTCTCAATAAACGCAGTTTAGGCGTTTTGTCTGTAAATTCGAAATTTGAATTGTCAAAACACAACATACAATTATACAGCACACAAGTAAAAAATAAATGTTGTAAAACTGTTATTTATTGAACCAAAAACAAATTATCTTATGCCGCAATCGTATCTATTCCCTCCTAAACCGAATAAAAATAAAATGTTTCCAAAATTTGTATGTCTTCAGTTTAAGGGTCTCATTTAGTTATTACACATTTACTTTCGATAAACAATAAATTAATTAAAAAATGGGGTAAAACAAAGCAATGTTAGCAAATCATTAAATGATTCAATTGATAAATATCAGGAATTTATTGTCTATTACACAATTGAAAATAAAATTGAACAAAAAAAGCAATAGATCTCATAACTTGCAATCTCAATTGCCCTCGCAATTTTATTGTATACATAAAATTGATGATGTAGGTATATTTTATTTGTACCAAAAGTAATTGATATTTAGGTAAATAATTAAAAAAAGAAAACAATTAAAGAATGAAACATTTTAAAAATGTAGAAAGTACTATTAATGTATATTATAGCAGTATGAATAAGTAAAATTCGTAAAGCAATAATAAAAGTAACTAAGGTATTCAGAATGAAAATAAATGAAATAAAGTCTTAGCCAACCACCAAAAAAATTATTAAATTGAAGTTATAGAAAACTCAATAACATTTTCGCATTTGATCCGATTACAATATATGCCAATAAAGTGATGAATTTTCTTGTAGAAAGACCAAAAATATAATTGTAGTTTGTTATTATGTGGCTTGCATGCCCAATAATACAAGCATACAAAAGAAAAAATATATTTGTGATACATAAAGAAAGAATATAACCGAAAAAATAGCTAAAAGGTCGAAGACAAAAACATATTAAAGGTATTGATAAACATGTATGTATGCAGATGATTATTAATCGTGTATCGATACTGAAAATTATAATTTTAAATAGTGCTTATTTAATGAAAAAACAGATCAGAGTATTATAATTGCACCAAATGTAAAAATTGGGAGCTAATTTGTGTAAATTTGAAGAATAAGATTTGTGAAGATAAAGACAAATTGACTTTGGCCTGGATGTTACTCCTGGCAATGGTACCTATAAATTATTTTCAGAAACAAATCAACACTAGATTTATTCCTTGCAATATTATACATTAAATTACATTAAATAAAATTGACTAAATCAAATGACTGGATATTCTTATTAGAGTTAGTTACTACGATACTATAATATTTATGAATTTTATTATATGCACCTAAAAAGAATATTTAGTTTCAGAAATGATTAAGTGGCAAAATACATAACTTAAAGTCTTAATTTAGCCGAATAGGCCAAAATATATATGAGCAACTAGTTGGTCACAGTGCAGTGTAGACCAAAAAAAATATGTTTGAGTAGATAGATAGATATGATAGAGAGATGGATTTGATAGGAGAGAAGATGTTATGAGTGGTTTAATGTAAGAGTTACTGCCTGTCCAATGCGGTTTTCTACCCGAGAGTCCAGTTAACAGTAGCAGATAGTTTCGACGAGAACAGAAATGTTAGAAAGATGCATAAGATTTATTAAGAAAATAACAATTCTAATAAATAAAAAGGAAGATGATAAATAAAAAATGTCACACATCGAGCATCAAAGATCCATCCAAGATATAACAATTTTTTTACATTGCTTCTGTAGTAGCTCTATCCCTAAACCACTCAATGAATTGTTGAAATCAATAAAAAAAGCATAGCGTTTTAAAACATCGGAATCACTAAGGTTTGAAAGGCCCAAAACGCATTTTTAAAATTTTAGCTATTTGGAAAATGATTCCAATGTAGCAAAGCAAGTTACATAATTCTGTTAAAAATGTGTATGTCTACACTGCTTTCCCAACTCATAGATAAACCATTTTTAATAAAACATCTATTAGTAGACATGATATAATTTCTTAATTTCTCTCCCCATTCACTCAGCAGGTACTAAAAACCCCTCTTATCAAACCTCGTAGATATAAACACTGTCTCCTCGTGGAGTTTGCGTAAGACCGAAAAGTCGTCGTTCCCAAGAGAGGAAACTGAGGTATCAAAGAACACTTTGATTAATCCTTATTGCAAAATAATCAACAGCACTCACTCGCCTCTCACGCATCATTGTAAATATGTACATATAAAAATTATATTAACAGAAATTGAACCTTAGAAGTCGTCGCTATTTCATTCTATTCAACACGTAGTCAGCTGTAACTAAAAGTCCTTTTTGGAACGGACTATCTTTCAGCATGTTAGCTATTCGGACTGCTTCTTGGCAATGTTGTTTTGCCAAAAATTGCGTTTGCTCTAATCCCTTGCTCTTGTGGACCAGTTCGAAAGCTCTTTCTACGTCGCCTGGTTCTTGGAAACGTCGCATTATCATTGGATTTAGCTCGGGATACTGACAAACAAATTAAAATTGAAAATCAATATACACAAATTATGCATTGGTCAGTTACTTTTTCACAAGCGAACAGTACTGGGGCTGTAGCGAGACCCAGTTTCAAGTCAGCTGCAGTCGGTTTGCCCATCATAGCTGAGCTCGAGACAAARTCGAGCAAATCATCCACCAATTGGAACCCTAAGCCGATATTTCGGCCGTATTGGTAAGCCAATTCYGAGAGCTGTTCATCTGCACCAGCCAATAATGCCACCTAAATTTAAATAAAATATTTCTTATTAACAATAATACTAATAACCCTRKRCAAAATTCAAATATTCAATTCGATTTTATGGGTTATTTTATATTAAGAGCTACATATTTTGTTTCCCTATCATTATATMGAGAATTTTAAACCCAATTCAACTATAGGAACGTGAGTGAAAAAAGTCTGGCAGTTTTCACACAAAAAACAATTGAAATAAACACATTCAGGTGCAGGATTAAAATAATATCTCAAGTTGTGCCAGAGCGGCCGTTTTTGTAGAAAGCTTTGTTTGCTGTGTATAAGTTCAAATCCTAAAAATAGTTACCAGAAATCTGACAAAATCGATTTCATTATATTATCATTCTTCATACGCACTAAAAACTACTATACGGAACCACWAGAATATAACAGACACATCAAGCTGTAAGAAATAATTGCCAAAGTATGGTAAAAAGTATTACACGGTTCATGTTTTTACCATGAGATGTGATTATTTTGGTGAATCTACATAAATTGGTATGTGGTGTAACCAATATTCAGATTCTTCAACCTTGTATTGCTCATTAGTATTCTATACTTACGGATTTCACTGAATTCGCCATCAGGCTTGCCGTTTTCCGGTATGTTTTCGTTAAATAATGAGCAAATCTTTCGTTTTCTGTTTCTTTAGATCCTAATTGCATGAACTCTCCTTGGACTAGGTCAGTAACTACCTGGAATAATAAATAAAAAACATAATTTAAAAAGTGAGACAGTTGGAAATAAAAAAGTAATGAACMTGRGATATTAAGCTTGCGAAGAAATGGATACATTGTAGATACAAACGTAGTAAAGAATCTAGATTAGCTGCAAAAGTTTATAGTTTARTATCGATRAAAAACACAAAAAAATGCGGSATTTATAAAAAGTATGTGAGCTCTCTAATTTAGTTCACAACTRGTATTAAAAGCAGCAGTTCAGAACAACAATTATAAAGCAATGTTARTYTTCTCAGTAGCCATATATATAGAGTGAGTACATTTACAGCGGCAAGACTAACACTTGAGAGAAGAGAGCAGYGTATTTTAAGACAAGGCCAAYGATGGCATTGGGAACTGTACGAAAGAWCCTGATMCAACATAYGTTAAAAMMGCATTAGTATTTTAGAYACAAGATGGCAAAGTYYAWAGTTTTATTTAGCATATTTTTAAATAATTTGTATTAAATATAAGAAGCTCCTATAAAACATTGCACGTTGAAATAAGTCATAGCGCTACATTCGAAAACGGTATTTCTTAAATAAACAAAACAATACTTTGTCTAAGTTCTCCTAAAAAAGTAGTAGTTTCGGTCTGAGACCGTCGCAAGTTTTCTTGTAAAACGTTTTTTGACTGCAACTAAATATAACACTGCAAACCGTACTAGAATGAAAATAATAAACTGAAAGTATACGTTTTTAATTGTAACAGTTCTRCTGAATTTAGAGTAGACCACAACAYTGAAAACCAACTGAAATCTTGGTATTTCAACAAAAGAAMTTTGCCATTCAGTATCTCAAAAAMTAATCGGTTTTTAAGATTTAAGCAGACTYATTAGCAAAATTATTATATGCKGCTTTATTTTCGGCGTTTGCTCAAGTTCTCCTCATATAAACTGGTTAAATTACATTCGTTGTGCCAAAAACACTTTTCTGCTATTTATTACCTACAAAACTTCAATTTGAGTGCACTTCTGAATCAAAGAGAATGAATTGATTTCTGTGCGTTCATTAACATGTAATTTCCATACGAAATAAATTAAAATAAAAAATATGAAAAAGTGTGGCTCACCTGGCTAAGAACTAGAGTAACTTCGTTATTTTTTAATCTGGCTATCATCATAGACGCTATCGCTAAGATGAAGTCGCCTGCCATTGTAACCTGGAACAAATACCGCGTTAAAAATACATTTATTTAATAAATCAAATATATTTCAAAGAACATGACAGTGGAATTTCAAATGAAATGATCACCTTTTAAGCCTGCTTAAATTTAAAGAATGTTCTTAAACATGTCCTGCTATGGATGTGCATTACTGACATAGATTTCCCTGTTCACCATTTAAGGTATCTTTCTATTATGTAAGTAGTCTAGCAAAAAATAACTGCAAACTGAACTAAATAGCATAAAGTGCAGATTTTAGATATTTACTACATGCTCAGAGCTTGATTATTTAGTTAAACCCGCAATAAATTGCGGTAAATTAAGAAATTCCCAACAATAGAAAAATTACCGTAATTCTTCACAACCCATGTGTCGATTTAATGTAAAAACATTACCGAAATGCCCGTCATTATTTTTGTAATCGCATGTGGTAATGACTTAATGATTCGTTATTATATTTCGCATTGTGTTAGAATTTAAAAGGATGTAGCACCCGATTTCGTCAAATTTCATTAATTATTTTCATAAAAGCTACATTTACCACCGACTTTCGTTAATAGTCTCGGCATTATATTTATATGCCATTGCAGAATTGAACTTTGAATGAACAAGCTTTCGGTTCGTGCCGAAACCTAATTAAATGCATGTAATCTGGAATTTCATAAGTTAGCAACTGATAATGAATTTCATTAACACACGGAAATAAGCAAACAGATGATGTAAGATACAGTTTATGTAACGGCACTTTTGTTGCAGCTCTCCGGAGTGATGAATTAGAGACCTAAATTGAGTGATAGGATCAAGTATTTTGTCCTTTTTAGAAGCGAGCCCAGAGAAGAAGATTATCCAGAAAATATGATAAGAGGAAAAAACTTGGTTGCCTCAGAGCCTCAAACTTTGCTGCATATAAAGTTCGCCTTTAGGATTTTCTGTGGTGGTACAAGAAGTTTTTCGAATCGAGAAAATCCCGGCATTGTCCAAATTTTTCATAATATTCGACAATAGTGAAGGTCCAGTAAAATGCATAACTAACAAATCCGTCCTAATTTCTAATAACTAATAACTAATGTCCGAATTTTTCAAAAGCAAGCGAACCAAATCTAATTCTACAATTCACTTCGACTGTTTAGTTGCCTACTTTCAATTTCAAGTTGTGACCAGGATGAAAGGGACGTGTAACTCTCGAAGACTTCGATGTCTTCGTTTCTTGCCACAAATTCAGTTTTTTACATATTAATTTATGGATATCTTAATTTAATGATGTCCTTTTGAGTTTCATATCAAAATCTACAGAACTGATGTGAACAGTTTCTGTGAATTCGTAACATTGTGTCTGAAAGTTTTAGAGCAGAAACGTCTCCACAACCGAAACGTTCAATGTTGAAAGAGGTTCAATAGATTTAAGGTATATGATTTTTTTTTCGTGGAATTGAACAAAAGACGTGTAGATTGAGGTTGCTTTATACAACCAAACAAGGATAGTATGTTAAACTAAAAGACTAATATAGAAAAGTTACTTAGTTGGTGAAACTATAAATTCCTGAATCCAACAAGTTGAGAAGAGTTAAATGTTTGGAAAACCAGTGTTCGTTTGAGGTACCAAAGCAATGATCTAAACACTTGAACTTCAATGAGTTTCATGAAGTTTTAGTCTTGTTACCTGATTTTTAACTGCAGAACCCCACATCATAGCATAGGTTTCTATTGTTAACAAGAATATTTGGATCTCATATCGCGGCTTGATTTTAAATGAAGTTTTTCAGGCGCATAACGTTGTTAGGACAATAGAAACGTAGCCGTTCAACAAGTACCAATGAGCCACGTGATACGGACTTTCGTCAAAAGTTATAAGTCAATATGCGCAAAAAGTTGGTTCTCCATGGCAGGTTCTGGTGCTTATTTCTAACGACTCAACAAAGTCTTAGTGGTTGCTTACGAAAACTAACCACTTACACTTTCTCAGAAGAATCAATTTCTTCGAATTAAAAACACACAATGGATTTCGCGCATTTTTCATATAGAAGATTGTATTATATATAGTTATTAGTCTAGTCTTGTTATAAATTTTAAGTTTTGAACATCATAATAAAAAAAACCGTCCGCAAATGCGCCGATATGTTTGTCAACAAATATCTGACCCAAAAAATTATAGAATCGTAATTTTTCCAAATAGAAATGTAACCCATGTTCATGCACGTTTTGCACTAAGTCATTGATTTGAGATTTTGAAACGTTTTATATGAATTCTAGTCTATTAAATGATCAGTTGAAAATGAGTCTTTAAGAGCTGATGAGTCTAAAGAGTACATAAATATATAATCATCCTGTAATAAAAAATATTCTTTGAAAATCCCACAATAACGCCTTAAAAGGAATGAGGCCATTTTTGAACCCTCCTACAAATATGTACGTTTCAATCCGATCGCACTAAAGATGAAAAGACAATAAACTGTTTATCGGACTTATATAATGGCTGGTTGCGGTTTTGGTAACGTATTGTTTTTACTAATTATATTATTATTTTGCGGATTGCAACAAAGATCGATGTTGCAACTGTTTATCGCTTATTTGTCAGTGCTGATTACTAATAGACCGTTCAATCATTATTATTTGCACCGCAATTCCAGTCAAAAGTCTTGCACGGTGAAAGAAAATAACGTTTTCAGAAATCAAGAAGAAGATCCACTCTAATAATTAAAGATGAAAAACAGTGTTATTCTGTATTAACAGAGTTAATAGGTGAAATATTATTTTCAAGTAGCCATCCCAATATTGCAACAAATTCCAATTAAAGCCGCTTATGTGAATGTCATTACGTTGCACTTGCAAGTTGACAGAGCTCAATGCATTTCCAAATCGCTTATTAAACTTGATATTTAAGTAATAATACACTGTAGAAAATTCGAGCGAACTACCTCGAGCTGATTTGCCAATAAACCTGCTCGAGTTGTTTCGTCATAAGAATTTCTGCAAGATAAATCTTAATTTTGCCAGTCAATAAAATGCATACGAGTTGCAATAGGTAGCCTTAGTTTACTTAGGTAGTTGTTCCTTTCGACAAGTTTATTCACACATAACTGAACATGAAATATATACACTTTATCCTTGTATCTTTTAATTTTGTTCCTTTTCACATTAAAATTTTTAAATCACATTATAGGTGAGTTACATTATCGTGGACCGACATCTAAAATGGCTTAGATCGAAGAAATTATCCAGCAATTAGGTCGAGAATTTTTATTATCACCCTTCCAATTCTCGTTGCCATTAAAATTGTTTCAAATTATTAGGTGATTTTATTTCCGTTTAAAAGTAGCAAATAGGCACTTGAAACAGGCGCAAATGCGCAATTGATTTAAACGTTTAATAACAACGAACAGTGAGCGAAAACACTAATTAAAAATAAAATTCACTATACAGTGTGCTCCTCTAATATTATCGGTTATCCGACAGATGCAGGCCTAACAGTTGTTACAATGGAAATTTGCAGTGGTAAAAAAAGAAAGTCGCTTGGGAAGAGTGTATCTGTACGTGGGCTACTTTTGAACAGATCGTTCAAAATTTCAAATTTTTCATACAAAAAAAATTGTTGTCCCAGTAGTGTGTTGAACTTGAAAAATTAATTTTATTTTCATTCACTTGTCGACAGCTGAAATGAACAGATTTTAGTTTAATTAGGAAAAGCACAATTTTTATAGCTTAGTTTTAGCCTATTGTTGTTCAATAATTACTAAATTGTCCATATTTTACGGAACACAAAAGGTTTAGGTTATTATTATTTTAATAATTGTAAAAAATATAACATTATCTGCTATTAATATATTTTTTTTATTTAAAAAGAAGTATTTTTTTATAAGATAAAATCTATTCATTTCAAGTATAAGCAAGTAAATGAAACTTATTTTTGCAGCTGAACACGCTTTTGTGAGATGCCTCAAATGCCATTGAACTTGAAATGTGAACACACAATTCAGGCATTTCTTCCTGTATCAAAACGTCGACTGCAAAAATATATAACAAGTAATAAAACGTGTGGTATAAGTCCCGATATCCAACAGTTGATACAAAACAACACTCATCAATAATCAGTTTTTGTCTACACAGATGTTATGAAATAAACAACGTTGCAACTAACAATGTAATAATGAACAGTAATAGACAAGGCAAGAAAATGAAAATTAGTAACCAGTCATTGGCCTGGAGGAGCAAAACCATCATTATTCAAATCAATAACATTATTTTACCCAGTACAATAAACATATAGTCATCTTAATGATTTAAGAGCATTTATTGCAGTCAAACATGAATCTTATTAACCGAGGAAAAATATAAATCACGAATACACTTCCAGTGCTGACCTTTGAAAACATGTAACTATTTTGATATAATGATAGGTTTGATGTGTAATGATTGAGAAATAGAAAATTGCATATTTAAGTATGTCTAGGGCAACGATCGGTAATGATATTTATAACTTGAACAACTGAAATGAGCACATGTCAGATATTTTTGTAATTGGTCGTTAAAGCAAGCATTTTTTATTAAATTATCAGTATTCTTCCAATGTATGATATTATTATTTGTTTTACAATGTTACTAGAGTGTCCGTTAATTCATTCATCTAATCCGCTTTATGTACACAGGTTCTTAATCAATTAATAATGTGTTTATCCTTGATGATACATACGTTCTCACTTCTCATTTATGAAGCACTTTGCCCAATAAACTTCGCTTTGTTATTACATTCGCACTTTAGTTCACAATTATCTTTCCAATAATTACACCTGTTAAATTTGAGAATATTTTGGTATGTAATGGTTTTTGAAAAACTGTTATAGCTGCTTTGGAAAATTCTGCATGTTCAGAACAGACAGGAATTCAAATTAATAATACTATTAAAATTAGTAATACAAAAGCGCCCATAAAGTATTATTATAACACACAGCAAAAATACCTCAATTATTTATTTGGTATAATAAATATTTTTTTTTCTATTTTCAGGAAAAGTATTTATTTTATTTTTCGCAATTTAACAATACTTAAACACGTTTCAGCTGTATATTATATTATTATCTCGATAGCCTTTTTCTGTAGGAAATAAAGATTATTTATATATATATATATATATTATTATCGAATGCTATTACTGTTGTGATATTTACTGAAAGCCATTTTACTAATATTCAGTAATTTTTTAAAACATTTTAAATGTAAAATTGTTAATCCGTTAGTTCCAACAAATTGTGTCAAAAAATCATTTAAGAATTCAGAGTCCAAGGAAAGAGTCAAAAAAGCATCTTCTTAAATAAGGAATTTTACTAAATGTACAAGATAACAGAAATAGTTCCTTTAAAGAATAATTTTAATAATAAAACTTTAATCAGCATACAAAACATTTTAAATTACGTATGACGTCAACAAGATTTTTTTATTTTTTACTTAATTGATATCACTTAACATAATTACAAGAAAATCTTCGCAATTTCCAACTGTAATAATATAATCCTGCTTAGCCAGCAGCTTTCTCATATAGGTAATTATTTTCAAATGCAACTACTTTCAACATATTATTCAATTTGCAAACAAATTGAACTTTCGCGAAAACCATAAAACTCTAAGCCTTACAATCGAAGCAAAATTCAATATTATACATTTCTTTGTTAGGTTAATTAACAGCGTATGTCGAAAGAAAGTATTTAAAGACTAAAGAACACTCAATAGTATTAAATAAAAGCTGCAGAAAGGAAACTGGCTAAGAAGAATGAGCACACATTTCTTCACCTTAAAATTTTCTTATAACTCATTATCAAATTGCTTGATGTTTAGCTCATTTTCGCCTACATATTTACAATGAAGCATCACGAAAGTGGGCCACAAATTTTTTCTGGAGTAAATTAAGTGAATTGTAATATGTAGGTATATTTTGACCAACAGTTTTGAAATAAATTTAAAATAACAAAAACCCGAACCGATTCTTTAAATACCCAAAGTTACCAAGAGTGGACATTCTCTTTTAAACAAATTGCAAATTCTTGCAATATGCACTGCCACTGTTGGCCTTTTGCAGCTCATATTTAACAATTTTTTAACGCCATGTTCTAGCTTTAATTCGATAGTTGAGCAAGTGAATATGTGTGTCTAGGGCATTAGTCTATAATGGCACAACATTGGGAAATAGTATCGATTTAAACCATTTTGGTCTCTAGAACGCATCAGGATACACTGATGAAAATCACTGTAATGATTACTTGAATGAACAAAACATAGAACTACCTATAAACAATGGAAGATTGAGTAGGTCAGTTAATTAACGTTAATTCATCATGCCACATACACAAACGAATCAATGCTGATGAACTCTGATCTTTTCTGATGAATTTAGAATGTAGCGTTTCCCCCTTCCGGTTTCTAAAACGCTTTGAAAATCCAACATTACATATTGAAGCGTCCAGACTTGTCTTAAATCACTTGAGTGACCTTCCACTTAGAAAATATTTAATTTATTAGAAAAGGTGGTTAAAAGTTTAAACCCGAACCCAAAACGCCAGGGAACCCAACCCAAACGAACCAGGAAATAAATGCAAATTCTATCCTCAAATAGCATCTTTAAAAAACCTTGAGTGGCAACAAAGAAGACAGAAACGCATTATTAAATCATCACGAGAATCAATAATACGCGTATAATATAATTATAAACATCTAGCCTTGTATAACGCGGAGACTTTTATTTCCTAAAAATCCCCATTGAATACCTTCCAACTGGCGGAAATACTTAGAATGCAACATCAGTAAGAAATTTCAAAACAGCCAAAAAATCGAAGGCTTACTTTTAACATTCAATGCGATTCAATCGACCTTGCTAAAATACCAAATCCTCATTATACGCCATTAGGAATTTAATTCCGAAATACATCATTTTATAAAATAGAGAGAAAAGTCGCCTTAACATTAATCACATTATTAATTTAAACATGTATTAAAATTACGATACAGGTTGTGGCTGGTAAACAATATTGAAAAATTTTTGAGAACAGTAAAATAGCAAAAATTGTAAAACAATCGAGCTTTGCGTTTTCGTGCTGGTTCTGAAAAGTGTTTTCTTCCGAAAAAATATAAGCTTTCAGGTCTATTAGTCGAGACTCGTGAGTTTTCGGTTTTTTGTACGGCGTGCTTCATATTTAGGTAATTTTATCCCGCATATTTTCACTGTAGCTTATGTAGCTTAAGAAAGTCGGATTCACGACGGACTAAAAACCCGAAAAACTTTGCAGGTTCAGGATTTTTATTTAAGGTGACTTGGTCTAAAGTATATCTGGTCAAAGCATAACTTAATGCCGAATGAGACTTTTATAACGGTTTTTTTTTTTATTTTAAAAAATCAATAGCTTTGGAACTTAAAATATGAAACTTGATAAGATATTGTCATATATCTGAATAAAGCTTATGTGGCTCAAGCAAGCCATTTCAAAGTAGTAACACTGTGAAAGTATAACATAAAGTAAAATATTTTAAATGCCAAGTATCTGCCTACTTATCCAATTTCTAGATTCCGTAGCTTTTACTTTTTAATGTAGTTACCGCTTTAAACCCATTCACAACTTGTTCTGTTAAATAAGATTACTTCAGAATATATGCCGGAACATCATTTTTCACGAAAAACAGGAAAAATATTAGTATAGGAAAAATAAAGTTGTGTTCTGAAAGGTAATATACAGAATGCCTCAACGTAGAAAAATTTGAAAATATTTCGGAATAGCGCCCCTTAGTTTTGTGTTTTCCACGGTGCAATTTAAAAACTTTAAATAATAGTTAAAAAATAAAATAAAACAAAAATAGAAGAACCTATTTCGCATTTTTTTAAATATTAACTGATTCGTAAATTGTCATTTTAATTTAAACTTTGTTGCTTTAAACTGTTATTATTTGAATATGCTTCTTAGAAAGAAAAATTCTTCCTTTTCTAAGAAATAAAAATATTCGAACCTATTCTATTATTTGCATTTTTTAAATGAATAGGTTGAAAATTTTCATTTATATTAATTCAATTCATATTTCCGGTTTATTCACTTTCTGACAAACTTGCTAGTAACTGCCAATAACATTAATCAGGTAGCAGATAAAAAGTTATGCTGTTTCATCTTAATTTACATGTCAGATAAAAAAACTGGTCTCAGCGAATATTTGCATATGAGTAGCTTATTTCATGTCTTTGGAGTTCTGGTGCCCGTTTATTAAATGGCAATAGAAAAAAGGAAGCAGGAGTTTATTAAATGGCAATAGAAACAACAGTTACTTATAGTGAAGTTGAACTATTTATGAGTTGATTTATTAGTCAACCAATACTCTGAAGTTATATAAAATAAAATGGCTCACGCGAAAATGTGGAAACGAACGGAAGAAGCTTGGAGTAGTTTATCTCTAATTTGAATTCTCAATCTAGCATAAATAGGAGCTAGAAGATCAAGTATGAATAAGTGCAAAAACTTCACCACTTTCTTACTTAAGCGAAACTTAATTAAATTCTGATAAATGGGTCCACATGTGTTTTGTTCTATTTCTTGTATTATCTGACTTTCGATTAGTTAGATTTTCAAATTCGTTAATGCATAATTCGATCGAAAATCGAAACTTTAATATAAGTTTCTCCTTGCTTTTTGATTGTTTTGTTATCAGTCCGATTTCAGTACCAGTGGGTTTGTCAGAAAGTTAATAAACCGGCCCTTAAACATACAAATTCAGCAAAAGCATTTCATTACTTTCAAGCTATAAGTAATGAATCACATTGAATGAAAATTGTTCACATTAGAAAAAGCCATAACCATCAGTGAAGTCAAATAATAGTAATAACTAGTTATACAATTTGAAATACCTATTAAATGCCAATGAATTTTATCATTTTAATAGGCCTACTATGCAGACACTAAATGTATATGTCAAAACCTGATATTGTAAGGTTCAAAAATATAACTTCTATGTACTAAAACCCAGGAATAAAAGACAAAAAGATAAATATACTTAAATAAAATAATTTTTTGCAAAAAAAAAATAATTTAAAAAATTTATCAGGAAAATTATGTTACTCAGTGATCAAGATGCTCGTTTACTGTTAATAACTGAAATGTTATATCTGACCGTGTGATATAAGATATGTTAATTAATTCGCAAGACGTAATTTTTGGGACATTCAAACGTGAGAATATGCGACACAAAAACGCTCATAATATTACATGCGGTAAAGCTATCATTATGCAACGTGTGACTTCAATATTCGTCGCACTTTCACACATTAAAATAATGTCGAATCGTTGTCATAGCAGATAGTTTATTTTATTAACCCATAATAAAATTAAAGAAATCAAAAATAGAAACAATTAAACAAAATAATCCACAGGGCTTTATGAAGAAAAATCTGCAACAATCAGTTGAAGCCATTAGCAGTTTTTCGAAAGATCAAGGGTTTTTTTCATGTTGTCAATAAAGGCAAAAATGTATATGTCTAGTATGTTGTGAAGTAAGAGAGAGTTGTCCTCAGGATGACGAAATTGTAATAAATAAGTAAATTACATTACACACTGAGGAACATATACAGGGTTGCTCATTAGTGCGTCAAAGTGCGATATCTCAGTAAATATGAAGTTTACAAGAAAATTCGTCCAACGAAAGTTTTTTACGTTTAAAAGGTCCACATTCTAAAATTACTTTCCAATATACAGGGTGCATCATAAACGTGTGGTAGTTACCAACTCTGGTTTTTTAAATGAAACCCCCCCTTTTTTTTGTTATTTTCAGATTGGCCGTTCAATTTTTATTTATGTTTGTTTCAACCATTTTACCTGAAAAATTTACGATTTCCGAGTTATTCGTAAAAATGTGAAAGTTTTGACAGCTACTGGGTTCTACAGAAATCGATGCTGTACACTACCCGCTGCGAATTTTGGAAAACAGTTTTC
>NW_026018916.1:8740905-8752035 GCF_020466585.1 Dendroctonus ponderosae
TTAAACGTAAAAAACTTTCGTTGGACGAATTTTCTTGTAAACTTCATATTTACTGAGATATCGCACTTTGACGCACTAATGAGCAACCCTGTATAGTCGTCATTTTCAAAAATGAGTCGTTTATTTCTTTGATTTAAATTTTATCGTTTCGAATTTCGTTTTATATATTGAATTAAAGGTGCGCGTTAAATCTAAACGCAAGCAAAAAGGCACAGCTTTTTCGCTTCATAAATTTCACTGAAATGGTTTCGTCCCTGAGACATAAATATTGAGTATTAAAATTAATTCTTCAAATATGCCATTATTAGGAACAGCGAAAGAAAGAGGCACATTCAGATGACAGAAAAAAGGTTGGCAAATCAACCCACTTTTGTGTAACCACTGGTGGAAATTGAATTTAAATTAATGGTCGAGGTTTTAAACAAATCTTACAACGTTCCAACAAAATTTACTATACACAATCTATTCCATAGCTTGATTTTTTGCCTCGAAAACAAAAAATTTTAAAGATAAATTTTTGTTAATTTTTTATAGTAACGAACCAACCAATATGGGTAAGTTCTTGGAAATTCCGTATCAACTATATTTGAGCCAAAAGATGCCCAGTATGGGTGTACATTGAAAAGGTCAGTAGAACAGACTGAAGCAGGTGCTACCGACTAATGATTTATTGATCAAAATATAATTTTCTGTGGCTACTATCTCAAAGTTAATTTTTTTCAGACATATTGACCATATCCATTCGGTTGACACCAAAACCTTACCACGATAAATGAGTAAGACTTTTAAAAGTAATTTTTTTTGTCTCATTAAATGCAACTGAAACGACTTACCTGTTTATGATTCCACATGACGTTTACACTGGGTTTTCCTCTTCTAAAATCGGACTGATCTATAACATCGTCGTGGACCAATGAAGCTGTGTGGATCATCTCTGAAATCATAGCTACTTCCCTTTGTGAAGCCAAAAGCGCACTGCAATGAAAAAAACATCATATTGACTTAATTTCATTATTTTGCCTCTGCTATTCAGGAAGATAATAATATATTATTATACAAGCATTTTATGAACGTCTTTATTGGCCATAAGAACTGAGTGTTACACTGTACTTTATTCACGAGTAATTCAAGATTTCTTCCAAAGTTCTTTTAATCGTGTCAATACCACATAGACTGGAAAGATACGTACTTTAGCCAAGAAGAAAATGAAGCTATATTTATTATTACTCTGTATAATATTCAACATATATTAAATAACAAAGAAATAAAAATAACTGTACTATATTTTGACCTACTGGGTACAAGAGGATAATCATAAGTAACTCTCATATATAAAACTAATATTTAATTGGACACATTCATAAATAGTCTAATATTGAACAGTCCACTATAGAAGGCCTTATAACTCCCTGTTACTATCAATTGAAAAATAAAATGTACATATGTAGATAAAACCAATAACACTTTCATCAACGTCCTTCCTTTATAATTCCGCTTAGTTTCGGTTTGATTTAATAACCTTTTACTGTCAGTTACAGTATTTATTGTACACTAAAAGAACTTGAACCATTTTATGTTTCCGTTTGACCATATACTTTTCCCTTTTCCTGGTGATAATTTATCGACATTGACACTAACGTGGCGCTACTTACTTATCTATTTACTTATTAATGTAGGATTTCCAAATGTTTAAAATAAAGAACAACAAATAAATACCAAATGGGAATAGCAGTTGCTCCAAGGAAAAGTGGAGGAGGACCTGATCTTGGAACAAAGAAAACGATATGTAAAATACATTAATTTAACATAAAGATGATAATCATCCGGTACCTGTACAAGGTGGTTTCGGTTAACATGCCCTTGAAATTTAAAAAATTTTGATACTCAGATGATCCCACAGTATTATTATGAATCAATAATAAATTTCATAAAATGTCCGTTGTATCGTCTAGAGGAGACGTCTGAAAACATTGGGATATTAAAATAACCCAGTAGCTGAAATGTTTTATTTATTTCCATTTGTTAAACAAACCGCCATAAATATGCAACAACGTGTATGTACTTTATTAGTTATTAGTCTCAGCACTTTGATATGAGGCTTGAATTTACAACCAAATCCTTTTGTATGAGCTGAGGATAATTAATTTTATTGCCTATTGGCTGATGAATTGTTAAGTAAAAGCACTATAAATAGAAGCCTATTAGGCGCACTCCAAAACGAACAAGGAGGACTAATTACTGAGCCGCTACTGTACCCGTAAAATTAAACAATGTATCAAAATATACAGTAACAAAAACAATTACAAGCAACACATACAAATCATTCTAATATGGGTCTTTATACATTTTGAGGAATTGAGATCTGAATATAATTTTTTTAGTAAGAACCAATCTTCAGCATTCAGTTTCCACGCATTATCAACAGCTTTTGATATGATCAAAAATGTAAAATGCATCTGAACAGTAGCTATTACCCCCCGAAAGATTCGTTTATCTTGTTTACAAGTCTAAGTATATGATTCTGTAGTTCTTCCGATCTGCTATTTTTGAATAATTTTATTATCATCCAGTATGGCTTTGAATTTTTCTGTATAATTTTTTTTTATAATTTACGGTTTTTGCCACTAATAAAAGGCCAACTAATGAAATAATTAATATTCACCAGATTCATGAAAGAACATGCTTAACTGGAGGAAAAAAATAAACGAAGGCGAGCTGTGACACCGTAGTTACACGCATTTGATGGCTTAATTGATTAAACTTTAAAACAAAGATTACTTTTTACGACTTTCTTGTGGACCGTTAGAAGCCATTTTTATACAAGAGTCCAGAAAAGTTCCCAAATAAAGACATATTTAAGAAATACTCAACTGCAGAAAGTATTTTTATTTGATTCAAGCAATATTCATATTTTGCCTACGAATGTATAGCGACAAAAACCATTTGCAAAAGAAACTTTCATATAACTGTCTTAACCAGGAAATGACGAACTTCGAGCAGTAAAACCGTTGAATATTTTTCCAAATAAACGTTGTTCATGGAGACGTTAATTATATTAGATATGTAATAAAGTATGTCCCCCTTTTATTAAATTACATAATTTTTTTTATCTATTTGCGTTTAGTCTATATCATTTTTAGGTAACTTGGATGTTCTATTGCAAAAGATGTTTTCAAAACCTGCCAAACCATCAGATTCAATTCCAAGAAGAATTTTGCCATATTACAATAGCAAAAATAAATAATTGCTGTTGATTGTGGCCAAATTGTACGAAATTTAGCAGTAAAAGAAACATTTACTCCTTCGCCAACTATTCAGGTTTTTTTCTAATAAAATGACGACAAAAGCTGGGCCTAATCTTTAAAAAACTCATTATACACTAAAATCGAATGTAAATTCGAAGGTAAAAGCGCAGAACAAACATCCGTCTGATTACTAAGTAAGTACTCGATTTCGAAGTTTTCGCAATTTCAAGGAACGCGGAAGTGATTATAAACGATTTAATTAAAAGCTCTCCAAGTGTCATCGTCTGAATAATTATTACTTACGAACCATTGTGATTTAATTATAATACTACCGTCCTACTGCCGCTCTTGACATTTGATTAGCATTATTTTAGTCCGTCTTTTAAATCAAACTAACAGGTAGTCCTAATAGCTCAATACTGCACTTTAATAAGAAAAAATAGTGACGTTTTTTCTGTGTGTATTAAAAGTGTTATAATTAGCAATTAAAAAAGTTAATTAGAAAATCAGGAATAAATGTTATTAATAACAATGAATTGTCTAGGTACAGCTAAATGAATTAAACATAATCGGCCCATATGATGTTGAATTGTAATTAATAAGACGTGACAATGAATGAGTGGAAGCCTTGAATTCCATTTACGACAATCATTACCTGATCAAGTAATTTTAGAAACATCTTGTCTATAAAAGTCTGAAAAAAGTGGCTAGAATAACTTTGCGTCAGATTACAAAAATATTTATCTATACACAAAAGTAATATTTAGCAAAATATGCACTAACTAATCGATAAAAAACTAGTTTATTGTACGTACATTGAGTAAAGATTTGTTTCGATTGCCAAATATTGTTATGAATTGCAATTTCTTGAAATTGATGATATAGTTTATCCTTAAATAATAGCTATTATTATTAATGCGTTCATAATTAATATTATAATTTTATTTGTAATGAAATAATAATTAATGCAAAGAGAGCACACCATATAATTTACTAAATCTCTATTATGAATCCATACTTTCAGTAAAAATAAATCTAATGCTGAGATTTTCTCCAGTTGCAAAAGTTACTCTGTTGGTTTATTTCAGATTAACTTGTTTGCAAACATGTGAGTTTTCCCTGAATAATCATGTATTTCAATGAGAATATCAACGCCGAGTTTCTGGTTTTCTTCCGACTATCTATAACTAGGACATTCACTGCGGAAATAAAGAAAAAGGTTTTGCTTGAAATGAAGATAGAAAAACCACTGAGAACGTAACTAACTGGTCGAGCAAAATCGAATCGCAAAATATTTCAATGTTGATGCCATACTTAGTCTACATTCCACTTAAAAAAACGGTTGTTTTTAAGTTAAAGTTACTTAACACCTAGACAAAAATATGAACTTGGATTTTTGCTCATTGAAACGGCGATTTGATTAAATCAGCAACTAAAAAAATGATGATTGACAAAAAATAAACGGAAAAAGTTATATAAAATATTTGATAAATCACAGTAAAAGAAGTAAGTTTTGAAAAGAAAAGTGATTAATGCCATGTTAATTGCATCTTGGAACAGGACGATACGGCCGAGTACAGGCAGCGTTGCTGAAAATTTAGGCCATTTGAAAGTAAAAAGCGGCTGCTTCTTGTGAAACCGTTTGTCATTGACCACAAATTAGCATCCACACAGTATGTGTGTACCGATCAACTATGCCCATTCTTGCCCAATGTAATCAATATTATCTAATCATGGAAAATGTTTAACTAGTGTTAAATAATTTACAGAATAATGATGACAACTGAACAATTTACTTAGTGACATAGAATGACCCAGAATTAAAATAAAAATGCAAAAGTGTTAAATGACCAGATATGTATTATGGTGGATTGAAAAGGAGTTAATTTTCTCCTAAATTCTAATCAACTGATTGGTTTTATGCGATGTAAAATTGCAACATGACGCCCAAATTCAAGGTATGTGGAAAGTATGGAAGACATGTTTGTTAAACATTCAATAATAAGTTGATTATCTGATTGTATTAGCTGGCAGCTTAGTGGCAAATTTAAGTTAAAAATTAAAGGTAAGTATCTGGCAAAAAAAATAAAAAACGAATATCTTATGAAAAGCAGATTTGGTCTAAATTTGAAAGCAGTATTACCTGTTTTCTTTGTACATGTGATAATTGATAGCCCTTGCCATTAGAATAGCAACCATAGGTCTTAGGGCTTTCCCATTTCCATCAAAATAGTATGTGGCTATTTCGTAGAGGCCCTCTTGGTACGTATTTCTCCTAAGCACCTATAACAAACAATCAGTAAGAGATTTTCACAACCTTTAAAGTAGTTACTTAATTTAAGTTAACTTTCCATAATTATGTAAAACGTAACAATTGAGGATCGGCTAATTCAACCTCCAAATATTAAAATGTGAGAATATAAGCTAGTTTTTGTTAAGCTAAAATTATTCTCATGAAGATTAGACAGGATTAATAACAAAATATATAAAACAACTCAGAATTTTAATTTTTTCTAAATATTAGGTAATGTATGTACGAATATATAGTAGAAATTTAAAAAAGTCATACTTTTGAAATTCATGTTTTACGCTTTGCGAAATACGAACACAACGCAAGTACCAACCCCTTAGGTTCTATGAAAAGTTTTCTATAAACTATACTTTTGATGGCATAAATTAAATTTTTTGACTAGTAACATTACAAGTTGATAACTCGGTTTACTTTGCCACTCGCTGTGCTCTATCTGCGCTCTATGTATAATAATATAATTCTGAATGATTTGAAAGTAAATGGAACCAACAATGAATAATTCACTGCATATATCGACACTTTCAAGTAGTTGAATACTAATTAAAATGAAATAAATAAATTAAATTTGAAACAAAATAAATTAGTATCTTTCAATCTTTCATTAGTTTCAAGAATGAAATTAATACAAATAGAATTAAGAATACTCATCGCCGATGTAATTATAATTTTTCATTCCAATATTAATTGAAAATATGACGGAATAAGTGAAACTAAAAGCCATTAACACATTTCGGCATTAAGCATCAACTTGACATGATTGAAAACTGTTATACTCGAACTCACAACTAGGCCTTCGCAACATCTTCAACAATGGTCTTTGAAAACTTAATGGAAAACGATTTCTGCAACAATACCCAACGTTGGTTCGTTATAATGATGCTTAGAAGACGACGCACTTAAAATAATCCAGCGCCAATTTTCTCAAACCTTGAAAAAATGGCGTAATGCTAAACATAATAATGAAGATGATGATGAGAGCCCGGTTAGAGTTACTGTGAAACTTATCGTCAATAGTTTGTTGCAATGATTCCCTCTAAGCAAGGTTATTAAATGTCTGATGTATTCGAATGGAACTACGTTACTTGAAGGTGTGGAAAAAACACAAAAATTTGCTTGGAACGGACCTTCACATCCGTTTCGATGAACCTCTGATGATTTGAACAAAACTGTTGAGGAACTTTCAAAATATTTGAAAAATATCAGGATCAACTCACGGTTTTAATATAACTATATACATCCTTAAGATCGTCTTCCAGCAATCTGTAAGGATCTACTTGGTACTCTGGCATGGGTCCTGGTTGTTGGGTATTCATGGTAGCGTAGGATCGTAATGTTGTCATGACTTGCTCGGGACGTACACAAGGATGCATTGGTGACACTGCTGTAGCCTGCACATTGCGTTGTGATCGATTCTGAAACAAAAAAGACATAAATAATTTTAGCTTAAACAAACCCCAAAGTATTAATTAAACAATCATTAGTACAATAGCAAACAACTTCCAAACTGCGGAGCAACTGATTCCAAATTGATATGTTTGGACTTAAGTAGATAGATAATTGTAGAATAAATAAATGTATTAAAAATTTTTCGAACAAATCCACCTCAAAATATGTATGTTGCTTTTACTCTCACTTTGCACTTTTTGCGTGCATCATCGCCTTAACTCAAAAATCATTCTACATTTTTCAAACACTCAAGTTCCGTACATTCACACAAAATTCTTAGATTTTCTAGTGGATTATTTTGAACTATTTTGAAAATTTGCCAATTGATATTTGGCCATGACTATAAAAAAATCCTGCGGTGCTAACTACGAAAACCCTATAAAGTTTCTCCCTGTTCAGTCATTTCCTTATCATTATACGGTCTTTCATAGGAAATTATTATGCACAGCAATACATTTTAATTATGCAGGATGATGCAAGCACATTTTTGTATACCTAATATTGATAGATGTGCATAACAAATCCAAAGTAATTGTAGATATGTTCACACAGAATGCTAATTATGCTTGCCTATGTCACTTATAGGAAAACCGATTAGGAATATATAAAAAAATTAAGGAAACGTATAAACAATTCTATATAAAGTGAAGGTTTATAATTTCCCCAGGTACTAAAATGATCCTATTTAATTTTTTTTCCAGTTTTTCTTTATGATTACAAAGTATTTTACGGAACAATCGTTTGTTAGCAAGTCTCTTCATTGACTTCACTTCACAAAATTGCATTTGTTTTTAATGCAAATCTAAATATGATCAGAAGAAACAGCTCAAACAAAAAAATTATAATAAACTTTAATGATTTTATTAATAAACCGAAACCAGTTTAAAAAGTAATAATTTGCTTCATATAGGCGTTAATAACTGTGTTTCTGAAAAAGTATTTATCGTATAGCGTCTCTAATGATCGTTTCTTTACAATTATGACCCGATCGCTACTAAAACTACCTAATTTAAAACTCTTCTTTTTCTGCCTTCTGTTGGAAAAACTATTATAATTGACTCCGTAGCCTATTAACTTTAACACAAAAAAATATATCCAAACAGTGGGAAATATTGCATATGAAATATAATTTAAATCAAAATGGCTAGCAAAGTGGTTATTAGGAAAATCACAAAAAGCCAACAGCATACAAATTGTTCGATAAAACGAAAGTCTAGGAAAGCATGTGTTTCCAAATCGAAATTAACTCACATATAACAGTGTCTTTTTCGCTGTTCAAAAGTAATTAATATTTGAATATTTTACTTTATTATGCAAACGAGTTCGCTCCGGATTAATTAAAATTAATGAATGATCAATTAAAACAATAACTAATATTCATCCTAATTGGACTAATGTCCACAATTATTGGACTAAAGGAGATCGAAAAGAAATGAAAGGCAGCCGTTAAATCCGAATTTACTGTCTCAACGGATACCAATAAAATATGTGCTAAAGAGGATCCCAGTGCTAGAGAAAATGTTGTCACACGCTTTAGACCTATAAAAGTGTTTTATGAATTTAAAAATAAGAATGTTACCTTCAAATACCACGAGATAAACGTTTAGATGTGCTAACAATGTGTATGAAAATAATCAACCATTCCAATAAAACGCCTTTAACCGATAATAAACTCGCAAATGCATAGTTTCGATATACTTGCTGGCGTTTGATTGCATTTTGCTTATTGGACCTAAGCGATTCCGAAACGTTTGATTGTTATCACAAAATAGTAATCGGATGCAATATAATTAAGCATAATAAAATAGACAAAACGTTGTAAAACTGATGTGGCAACGCTAATTCGAGTTTCACAATAAAAGCAATTATTTTGTATTTCAGGTCTGATTATAACCATGCATTCCCCTCTTAACGGTTGCAAGAGTAAAAGTTGACCGTGGTTCTTCCCAACCGTTGGAAAACGTGAAAAAACGCAACGATTTACGATTTCTATCAAATAAATTGGTTTAATTGTTACTGCCATTGCACTTATTTCATTTCTCCTTTTAGCTTATGCATCATTTCTGACTAAAAAAAAAATATAAAAAACCATTCATGATTTTTGTAGCAAACAATCAAGTGAATACAACGAAATAAAAAAGAGTATTCATATATCTTCATATTACTTTAAAAATATATGTGTTATATCTGATTTGACTAAAAATATACAGAGAAAATTAGCAGTGTAATAAAATAACAATTAATAAATACAACATAATAATATAGCAAAAAAATGGTCAAACAACTTAAGTTTTTCCAATATACTTGGTTAAATATGTTTACAATATGCAGAATAAGTACAAATAGTACGAATATGAAGAAGTACAAAATTATAAAGAAAATTGTACAAATCTGATAATATATTCAACAAATAAACATAACCTACAATAATCACTTGCAACGAAAGTAAAGTAGTGAAATAGATAACACAAATTAAAGCAAGGTATACGTCGAACAAAACCAATCAGTTTGCAGATGAAAACTACGAAAAATTTAAAAAAACAAGTAAAAATTTGTTTTAGCTTTAGTTATTAGTTGTATGTATGCTCCCTTTATATTGGATATATTTTTTTTATTCAAAACACGTTGAAGAATAATATTAAAATAAATAATAATAATAAAATAATAATATTCAAATAATTACATAAAACCCAAGTGAAAACACAAACATTTCCAGGCGTACAGGCAAATATTTAAAAGCTTATTGAATACATTATTATATTTTAGTGTTATTCAACAATTTACACTAATACTATAATGTACATAGTAAATAACCTAAATTATATGTTCAATCTGGTTCAACATTTATATGTATTATTTAACCACAAATAGCCTTCACATTAGATAATCGCTGAAATGATATTTCACACTAAAGAATATAAAATAACGCAACTTCAAAAGCTAATGGGGTTAAGAGAATCTTAATAATTATGGGAGAAAATGAACAAAAAA
Source organism: Dendroctonus ponderosae (assembly GCF_020466585.1). NCBI lineage: Eukaryota > Metazoa > Arthropoda > Insecta > Coleoptera > Curculionidae > Dendroctonus > Dendroctonus ponderosae. Next base: position 8,750,899 of record NW_026018916.1, read on the forward strand.
ATATATATAGGGCAGTTTGAACTCAATGAGCTATTTCATAGCTTCTCCTTAGCATGTTTAATAGGTTAAATTGAGGACGGGTTTTTGCTTGTAGTTGGGCAACATCAATTTTTACTTAACGCTTGACTATATGCGTACGATCAACTAACTTGCATAACATTGTAGCACTTGACACACAAATCATGACATAGATTAAAATTACTTCCATTCAAAGAGCGGTTAGTTATCGGTTGGGCCGAAAATTGTTGGCTTCGTTGCGTTGTTCTAAGTTAACGAAAAAAAGATGCAAATGTTGCAAGGCTCATGAACTTTTAAGCTATATTTGCGAATAATAAAACAATGGATGTCCGCATAGCCCAGACATTGAAAACAGAAGCAAATTTATTCTTAGTTATGCATGAAGTCTTTCGGTAAAATTATTGTTGAACCGTTTAGTTCTTGAGTGTCGTTTTCAATTTTTACGCAATAGGCTTTGCCTAGACTGTTTAACATTTTTCGATTATAAGTGAGTAATTTTCCTTATTTAATACACTACATTTGCTAGACTGTTTTTTAGATAAACGCCGACATTCATGTGGTGTGGTGTGGTCAAAAATCAACTTCAAAGTCTGCAAAACATAAAAAATGTGGATACGAGAGACGACAGATTAGGAATGTTTTGCAACCAATATGGGCCAAACAAATCCAGCTCCGTTTCCTTAATAGAGAATGGTTCTAGCAAATCAAAAGTAGAATTTTGTGTTTCATCACTACAGACAGATTTTTATACCAATATACTGTAACGGAAATGGCCTGGGGTACTCACGTTTGGAATGGGGGACGAAATTCATGGTGTTTCAGTAAATGGGAGCCCCATTTGGGCCCCATTTACTGTCAAATATGACACTGACAAGCGGGAAGTTTCGCACCTGTTCTGGAGATTTCTAGAACTATCTGGAATACCTGGAGAAAAGGATATAAGCGACGACGAGAACCAGACCGGGGAAGTGAAGTGACAGGAGCGACCAAGTGCAGAAGAAGTTAAACTCCGGGAGCCGGAAACGCGTGTTTTCCGTGTGTTATTGTTATTGTTAGTGAAGTTGACGGTAACTTTGAAGTTAGTTTGTTCCTGTTCCGTAGTTAAAGTTGTACCGAGTG
>NW_026018916.1:8753034-8820322 GCF_020466585.1 Dendroctonus ponderosae
TGTAACGGAAATGGCCTGGGGTACTCACGTTTGGAATGGGGGACGAAATTCATGGTGTTTCAGTAAATGGGAGCCCCATTTGGGCCCCATTTACTGTCAAATATGACACTGACAAGCGGGAAGTTTCGCACCTGTTCTGGAGATTTCTAGAACTATCTGGAATACCTGGAGAAAAGGATATAAGCGACGACGAGAACCAGACCGGGGAAGTGAAGTGACAGGAGCGACCAAGTGCAGAAGAAGTTAAACTCCGGGAGCCGGAAACGCGTGTTTTCCGTGTGTTATTGTTATYGTTWGTGAAGTTGACRKTAAYTTTAGAAGTTAGTTTGTTCCTGTTCCGTAGTTAAAGTTGTACCGAGTGGAATAAAAGTTGTAACCAGAAGAAAGAATTTGATACTCGGCCATCCACGGTACAATACAATAAAATTAACTTTTTTCTTTTGAGGAGCAATTATGCATAAAATTCGCTTGAAAATTTTCGTAAATAAATTTTCTACTCGTTACATCTACACTCTCATAAACAAAAACTCTTATTAAAATATATTAAAAAATTTATAAATTATCTCCATTTAGATATTTATCATTTAGTTAACTGAAAACTTTAACTAACTGCTAATAATATAGCACACGCGGGCATTTTATATTCTTGGACATTGGATTTACTGGAATGCCCATTTTAGTTACACCCACTATTTGCTCTGTTTTACAAATATATCCCTTCCTAGTCCAATGGCAAATATGGCGCTATTTTGCAGACACTATATCCAGCCATTAGTGAAGAGTACTTATTAGTGGGTAGTTTGCTTCAATATTTTATACAGTACATTATTCCCAGTACTGAGCAAACCGTTTAAACACTGAATTTAAAACACACATTTAAAACTGCAAGAAATAGTGAAAAAGCAATGTGTCACAGAGCAATTTAGATTACTGAAGCATTTGACGATTCATCCACTGTCATCTAACAAACAACACATCTAAAGTGGCATAAAGTGGCAGGCCTCATTAAAAACAACAAGGCTTTGGATAATGCATGACGGACTACTCAACAAACTATACAAAATTCACCCACCAAAGTACCTAATAGGCATTGCCAAGGACCTACTTGACAACAGACAACTTCAAATCCGCATAAACAACACATTGTCTTTCCCATTGTCTACTGATATATCATGATATATTGTGCAATATGTAGACGAGACTACACTATCCACACAGACAGTAAACAGACTTCAAGCGCTCCCATACCAAACAATGATATGGATCTACATTTGGAGGAAATGAACCATACAAAAATTAAATTCCGTACAAATATAACAAAAACATGATATCAATAAAGTAAAAAACAAAATGGAAAAACATTGAATAAAAAATGGTGCAGTTCTGGGCTTTGTTTGTTTTGATTGCTTATTTATAACTCTTATAAAATTATTTAAATAACATATAATAATAAAATTATCAATTTATAAAATCAAACAGTATATATTATTTATTATATTTATAAATGTAAACGTTGAAAACTTACTTTAATACGAATTTCATTGGATATAAACTGTTGTGAAGACAAAACGAAACTGTTTTTTATCCTAAATAAATAACACCAACAATATACTGTCTGTGCCATTTACAAACGTGAGATTGTTAAGTTTGAAAGTACAATGAATTGAATAAATATTATCAGACAGTTTAATAGAAACATATTTTACATAATAATAATTTCCTTCCTCCTGTCAAATTTTAAAAACTTGTATCTAAAAACGACGGCGCAATTTTCGATTTATCACCATGAAGCTGCAAATTTTCATTGTTAAAGCCGAATAACTAAAAAAGTAACCAATTTTCGTTCATACTTTGAATAACAAAAAAAATTATTTTTACGATTTCAACAATAAAATAAATTATCAGGTGCTCCAATAGAACAAAGTTGTTTCTTGCACTGGAACTTTTCTGACGCATTTGCAGTTTAGTACATTTCAATATGACGATTAAAATTTTGAAATAAATATTGTTCTACCGTTTACTGTTGGACAATAAAAAGCCGAAGATAATACAATAAGAAATCTTGGGCTTGATGAACCCACATACAGGTCAGTGAAAAATCAGTTCAGAGATTGCAAACTTCTATTCTACGCCATATCTTGGGAAGAATTTATTTTAGTATATCATTATTATAAGATACAGATAAAAAACATAAAAAAGTAATTGCAGTCAATACTATACAGGTGTTCGTATTAGTAGCAAAAAGTCTAAAACAATCACCTAGAAGTGATTGATTTCGGTCACTTTGTATGATCTTTGTGCATGGTGGATAAATGTCACCTATTTTAATTTCCCATGTAACGTCTGATCGTCTTCATACCAAATAAGAGAAAACAACGAGCTGGAAGTTCAAAAGCGGAACTAACAATTTAATTTCCAACGTGAAAAGACATTCAAGTGCAATACTTGTTCCGTTCCAATTAGCGAGCACCTAACGTAAATGATTCCATTCTTTTTTCTATCTTGGAAGCTTCTATCAAAAACTTGATAATTTTTTTCCACAGCGATAATTTTGTCAATTCCACTTTCCAGATTTTATGCATCTTCAAACACTCGTTTTGTATTGTCAATATTGCGTCGACTCTCTACTAATCGGTTTAATTGCAAAATTCTGTTAATCGAGAACCGCACAGTAGACCGCAAAGACGGCATATGATGCTGGATGTCCACTTTCACATTCTTTGCAGAAATCTGGGTCGAGAGAATCCTGTTAAGCCGGCGTGTAACTCCCTGTATATTATCCGATCAACCACCTGTTAGTGCGGTGACGAAAAACTGTATTCACTTTAATAACAACGCCCATAATTAATAGGCTTCAATGGTGATTTTTTTCCTTTACTTGCAAGTAACCACCAGCCATTAAGTACTATAAATATGAAAAGAATTACATTGCCTAATCAATTGAAAAATATGTCGCTGAAAGTGGACCACACTGCAAATGCATACCTTACTAAGGTTGTACAAGTTGCACTTAACATCTGGATTTTAGCTTATTGAGATAAAATGCGAATTTAGCAATAAATATTTTCATTTGTTTATTACCTGCTATTTCCACATGCACAAAAGTTAATTAAGCATGGATTGACATACGGTACCTAATGGCAAGTCATCAAGGCATATTTCTTTTATCGCAGCTGTTAATCAATTAACAGAATTGCCAATTCACTTATTAATGAATGCAGAAATCATGTAATTAATTTTAATCTGCTTGGCTGGATTGAGCTATTAAAACATCTAATTCATAAAGATTTCATAAACACAATATTTCGCAAATTCCAAAATTGAGTTCTCACACCAAACCCCTTTACATCCGAAAAGTTCAGTTGTAATTACTAGTTTTTAAATTTATCCCTTTAAGGTTCATACACTCTTCTGCATCTGATTAGGCGACTCAAAGTGTTCAAACTAATTAAGAACTAACAACAACTATTTCTTTTTTAAGTTGATGCTTTAGAGCGTTTTCGTTAGACAACTAAAACCCATATTCTCCTTTTTTATACCATTTATTTCTGATTTAAAACACGGTAAGTATAGGGAATTAATTACCACTTTCTTCTAGGCGTTTATGCAAGATAAGACGCTATTAAAAAACTGATAAAATGAAAGTTTGCGTTTATCAGAAGGAATTAATTATAATCTGGTTCACTTATTTGATGACTCATGAAAAACTGACTCGAAAATGGTTTAAATCAGTTAGATTTGCGCACAATTACTGGCTTTGATTTCAACCAGTTTGAAACTTTTATATTATTGAGAAATCATCGGCATTGTTCTATTTCATTTGTTTGAAAACCTATTTTTGTTCCCTTAATCGGTGTTATGTATAATTATCTTTTGATGTTCAAAAATAAACACTAATGACACTTTCTTAAAAAATGTTACATTCACGAGCGTCGTCTCCGTCCTTCTTCGCTATTGTAATCCATTGTTTAAACATAATTATTGTAAAACTCGAAATTAAGGTTTTTGTACATCAATTTTATTAATAAAATAATTAAACTCATTAAAATTATTCTAAGTGGTAAATGCACTTTAAATTTACTTTACAATTTCTCAAATAATTTCCGATAATTTTTTGCTCCTTTCGATTATCTATATATACAATATTCTGCTGCAAATTAAACTGATTAGGTTTCCAAGCTTTCAAATAATTTCCTTCACCCAAATAGCCCACCAATAGTTACTTGAATTTTGTAATTAATCGCTTTTTGATGAATTAGTTTCAGATGTATTTAATTAGTATGTGGTAACAATAGAAAGACTCTACATTTCCATTTCAATAATAATTGCCAGTTTTAATGTCGATATAAATTTTGTAAACACGATCGTTAAACACCGATTTACAGCGCAATAGCAATAATAATGACAATAAATTTTAATTACAAATTAAAAACTGTTTGGAAATAATATCCATAAGCATGCAACTGTCTGGTAATCTAATTTTCCATTCTTGCATTACAGCCAACAATTATAGACTCAAAACGACACACAATTTGATTTAAAACATTCCTAAATTATTTAAGGACGTAAGCAGAGTGTCTCGCAAATATAGGCTGCATGTATTTGCAAAATGAGACGTTTATGTTTACCCAGGCAATTTGTGAAAATATTTTGAATATTTATATTCAATTAATTGATTAATATTCCAACCAATTGGCAGATTACAGCGCCGCGTGCATTAAATGTTAAATTTACCAGTTAAACCTGTACTTTTTAAACGTACTTTGAATTATTTCAAACATTATGAATTTTGTGTAATATTGCTTAGAAATGTATATACTTATTCCAAAAAATAGTCACATTTTCCGTACAATCTTGCAAAAAGTCGCATTCTATAGTAAAAAGTAGAAAATTATGTTCTTCCGGTTAGAATGTCAATAAAAAACATCAATGTTTTTCTTGAAAATACTTCACTTCTAGCTACAAATAAGTATACGCCGATATACATGAAAAGTGTTTACAATTATTATTTCTTCTAATGATTTAATCTCATCAGACATTGATATACCGGACATGTAATCCGGAGTAAGCGACTAATCCTAAGTATATTTCCGATTAAAAGTCCTTGCAAACATTAAAGAAAACGAAAAAATCAATATTTGCATCTAAAAATTACTAAGTAAAAACTAGATTTACTAATGTACTAAAATTAGATTTACTGTATTCAACTATAAAACTATCTGTATTCTATCTATAAAATTGTATGACTGTAAACTAAGATTTAAAATAAATAAGAAAATGATATGAAGCGTATTCCAAGAGTAATTGAAAACATTGGTTAAGTATGACGTATTTTAAATACAAAGATACAATTTACAATACAAGATTACAATTAAAAGTTCATGGAACAAATGAAACAGTAGGTGAAAGTAAGTCAAACAAATTATGGTATTCATATAAATATACAATTTACTTCACATTTTACTGCGGTGTAATTTTCAATAGCTTCAAATAGATTGTAAAAACTGTAAAATCTAGTTTTTGGTATAATTTTTTCCATATTTTCCAATAAAATATTGATATTTTTTTACAACCTTCTTGTTGGGTATTTCGCCTCAACACATTTTGTCTTAAAAAAAGACAGAATTTGCTCACCTCTTTTATTACAGATTAATAAATAGTGCTCCTAATTTTGAGGCAAAATACCCAATAAGAAATTTGTAAAAAAATGAATTCGCCTCAACAATATAGAACGTATCTACAAAATATTGATGTCTGCCTTACAATAGCAATTGACAAGTTACTTGCGCGAAATCACTATTTAAATTTCTCCTAACGTGTGAATGCGCTCTAGAAAGTTACACACCGCTCGAATATTCCATACAATTCTCTAATACAATATTCAATATTTTTTCGTTCAAGTTCAAAAAACCAATCCTTTGCTGGAATGTTTTTAAACAACCAAAGGAAGCAAATTCAATTACTTGTCTTGCTTTAAATGCGTTAACACACTTCAGAATAGCTTATTCAATTCAATTCATTAGTTTCTCTTTCTATTTGCAACAAACCCAATTTATTCAAATGATTACCCAGGCATGACTTGCATACCTAGAGAATTACAAAGAACCTACACGGTTTTCTTTCGGAAAAACCTTTTATTTAATAGAAAATAACCGGAAGCTAATTTAATGTACATCACCCAATCTTCAGTTTATGGCATCTTTAAAACATATAATGACGTTCTTCTTTGCAAAATTGCAACCAACCCGAGTAACAAGAATTATGACTACCTTGAAAGTATACATTTCCAAATGCATTCGCATAAAACACAGCAATTTATCGACAATATGCGAAACGCAATTAAAAGGTCAATAGCTTCGCAGGTTTAATAAACTTTTGCGTTCATTTGAATGTTACATGCAGGTACGTACCTGGCTTTAAACAATTACAAAAAACTTGACTTTGATTAGGCCGGCCAATGGCTGTAATTAATATCTTTATTTTATGCAATACCTGTACATTTTGCAACGTTTGCTTTAATGGAATGAATAAGTGGTGTGTAAAAGGGGCTCAAAGTCAGGAGGTTCGTTAAGCAATATAATGTGGAAATTGCCCAATATTAATACAACCAAATGCGCGTAAATTCATTGCTAAGGGGTGTGGAAGAGCAGATTATTTTCGTTTTTTAGGTGGTTTTTAACCGCACTTGACATTAGAATGTTGATTTTTTGAAAAATTACTCATGTATCTAGGTCAATCTGAAATTGATTTATGACCAAAAATGTTTCGCCGTTACGCGATCAGCAACTTTTAAATTAGAGGAATTTATATTGGCTTTACAAAAAGATTGAAACTTATTAAACACATTAAGCAAAATGAAATTAAATATCAGAAAAACAGTTAAAAATTCAGGAAATAATAATTAGATATCATCCTGTGTAATTATTCCGTTCTTACCAGACGTAAATAAAGTTTGTGCATGGACTAATGAAACATTCTTCATAAGTACTCATTCTTCATAAGTTTTTTTCTAGAAGAATACACCGCGTTGGAAAAATGTCCGTCTGCGAAGGACAGTGCAAATGTCAAGTGCGTTAAATAAACGTGAAGAAATGTGCAAATATTAAAGAATACTTCTTGTCGGTGTAATGCTGATGATATTGCAATTCGCGCTTAAATAAATATTAGTGATATCCTGTTAAAACTGCAAAGTTTACTGGACTCACGACACCGAATAGCAGAACAAATAGCATTAGTTAGCTGCCCTTGCAATGCCACTAATTGAACATCTTCGGTTAAGGCGATATTCATTTATTTTAAATATGCAGAATTCTACATAATGTGCAAAGATTCGTACGTATGCGATCTACAAGACATTATTTTCAAAACCGACGAAAAAACTGTAATCAACAGAAAAAACTTCTAAAAGAAGATTTCATTTGTATATGATAATATAGATCTTATTAGTCGAATCGGATCAGTATGCATACGTAAGTATGCGATCTACAAAAATATTTTTTAAATAAGTCTAGTTGATACAAATCTGTAAAATCGGTTCATTTTTTGCGTAAATGTTTTAACTGAATTTGTGTATTTATCTATGTATGTTTGATAGACCACTAGGATTGTTCAGTAGAAAAGTAGAGAAAATTTCTGAACTAGCAAGTCGAGAAACAACAAAGTTGTAGTTCCTTTTAAAACACTGTTATATTCTTAAATTTTGAATAAACATTTAAACATAAACAGGGCGTGCAATTTAAAACAAAAAAGTTTGGGAAGTAACATTCGACAAAATTTTAAAAGACGAATTTTGCATACTTTTGTGTCGAAGCTTACTTATATGAATCCCGAATAAAAATCTAGAGAAAATCACTTCTAAAAATCTTTCAAATGAATCGTTCGCTTCAATAATGAGCTTTCTAAGGCCATAATCCTTTGACAGAATATGTGCAATGTAGTCGAAGGCCTTTAGCAAGTGCAAAAACCGCAACGACCGTATCTCGCAAAAAGGTAAAAAAACACGTGATTCACTTGAACTGGGACAGATAGAATAGTGATCCAAAAGTCTGTAGAATTATGCATCTGCAGAAAACTCGAATTTCCAAAATTCCTCACCAGAAGGCCGCTCAACGTAGAAATTGAGAAACAATTAATGAATATTAATGGACATTACTGTAGCTGCATACTTCCAGTTGCTGATTGTTTACGACGAATCGTGATAACATGGTCTCGTGCAGAAAATCTAAAAAAACTACTCGAGCGACGGCAATTTCGCGGTCACTAGCTGAAGAAAGTAACATGTGACCTAGTTGGTACCAAGGCCACTCTCACTCGCCAAGTCGTACCACTACAATAGTCTACAGAAGAACAGGTGCGGAACGTTCAGTACTTGCCTTTTGAATCTTCAGTTTTCATTTTGTACCAGGCAGGCTTGTATAATCACATTGATGATCATCATTTTAATTCTGGGTGTTCCAGCAACCGGCATTTTTTCTGTCGGTGCTGCATATTGAGAAAAAGAAAGTGGTGGTACTGCCTTGCAGCTAAATGTATCAGTGTGAGACGGCAACGATTTTTCTTTGGGAATGTTATTAAAAAAAAGTCCAACTGATTAATAGTTTTTGCACTTTCCTCCCTGTTGCGCAAGTAAGCTTATTAGAATTAGCTTAGAAAGAGGCACTTATTAGAATTAGACAGACCCTTAAAGTTTCAATGTAGGTTTTCATCTCCCATTTTTTTCATGTGATGAAAACAGTTCAAAAAATCAACATAATAAACATAATTTTGAGCTAGAAATGCAGCTTCCTTGATTACACACACAAGGAAATTTTATTTTTGTTGCAGCAACAAAAACTCTCAAAGGTATGTCTGAAAAACGTCCGAAAATAAGTCCATTCAGATTGTTTGGTTCTAGTTGCGACAGTTAAAAAAATCAAGTGTCCAGAAAATACAAATTGCAACGTAAACAAGACCGAATTAATTCCGTACATGCCACTTGTAAATTTATGTATTTTAACACACATGACATGGAACTACCTTGATAGCTTCCATTACATAATTTAATACCATTGCTGAAAATGACTAGGTACCTGAATATTTATTGGTCACATATTGTCCATTCATTGTAGCAATAACAATATCACGTGTATGCTCAGCGATCTTTTTTTTTGTTTATACAAGTAATCTGTGTTGATCAACTGATCATTGCAAAAATAGTTTAATAATGAACCATGGTTTATGGGAGCAATAGAATATTTTTGTAATGGTCGAATTTTGTATTTTAACCGCCCAAGAATAGGTAACTCTCCATTATCATTATTATCTTGTTAACAGTAACCGTAAAAAAGCCTCTAAAAAACTTTAAAAGTATTTGTCAAGAGAAAAGAAAAACAGTTAAAAAACGAAAAAAACTTCATCTATCACACTAGTGTTAAATAGTTTATTTGCTGAACCATTAAGCTCCTCAAGGAAATTATCCATCCCAAAAATAAACAATAAGACAAATAAAAAATTATCATTTCCTGCTACTAATTAAAATAATCTAAAAAGCCAAAAACCTGATGACGTCATTGCAACTGAAAACACAAAATACCTGTATACTAATGAGAAAAAAACGAATCGGCAGTGCAAGATCTTCAGATTATTTCCTTAATAGGCCAAAAATGAATGCGTAATTAACCTTGTAACGGCAGCAAAAGAAGCCGATTACATTGGTTATTAACACAAAAAGCAACGGTTAATGGGTTTAATCGTTACAAAATGTTTGTAAAATTAGCAGTATTAAAGTAAACGATACTTCTGGTGACATGAATACCTACCGACCGAGTGAAAACTATTTTGATTATATGACCTTGTAGACGTAATATAACGATGATACACCTTGCAAGGCTTCATAAAGGCACTAATTAATATTGACTAGCCTGAATTAGAAGAAAATGTTGTTATTCGCAATGATGACTTTTTATTTCTTTTCCTCTGTTATCATTCAGTAATGTGGCATGTTAATTTCTTAATTTTTTTATATAAAAATTAGGTTAAATTATTTTTATCAAGTCAAAGCAATTATAAAAGATGCTGAAAATTAATTTCTTCCTGGAATTATCAAGGTAATATTATTGAAAGTGTGCTAAACTAAATCAGCAACTTTCAACGGCTTAATTGCATCAGATTGTCTAAAATTTATTAATGGCTTACCCAAATCACGAATTATACAAGGCAAACGGATATCTCTCACAGACCAGCATGCAAAGATAAATGCTCTTGATTGTACAAGGCATTTCATAATTAGATTTTGCACTTAAAAAATAATTTGTCATTTTAAACGAACATTATTTGGTGGTTGCAAAATGTGTGAAGGCCAATTTTTACATTTCCTTTGATTGTGATATTTAAGTAGTCTTACACAAGGCTGTATGAGGGATAGAAAAAATGTTAAAAAAGACGAAAATTGTGCAAAACTCCAAGGTCAGTAAATATGTGTGTATGTATGAACGGATCTATGAAATTTAAAAACTAAAATGGGCCAAATTATACCTGGCGGCAATATAATGATAGCACAAGATTAAAGAAGTATATTAAGCAGGTCAATGTGTCCACCAAAGTTAAATAACATTATTGAATAACTAAATAAAGTAACATTAAGGATCGTTCGCATATAAAAATGCGTCTCTCAAGATATAAAGTGGCACAGCATAATAAAAGACCTCTTGGATTCCAGTACAAGCCAAAGCGTTACTTAACTTATAAACTTGTGCAACATCACGCTCGCATCTCTTTGGCAATGATGATATTTTCTGCATTTATTGGAAACTACTTATAAATCTCATGCTGTCTTAATAGTGCCTTAATAAAACTGAAGACGATTGACTAGCCTGACAATTACTTAAAAAGAGGCATCAAACCAGAAAAATGTCCGGTTACTAAAAAAAAATATTTATTAATATATTTACTTCCGGGTAATGTAAAAGCAGCTACAAAAATAAAAAGAAAAACTGTAAATAAATGTAGCCTAGTAGACAAATAAAAGACTGTTTAAGTGCAGCACGTACGGATGATTAAACTTAAATAACTGCTATATATAATTATAAAATGTAGCTTTGGAGTAGGTACTTTGGAGTGTATACTGTATGTAGGTACTTACGATCTTTATTGCAGATATTGATAAAGGAATAGGAATAAATTAATCATTTGCGATTCGTATATGACAATTAAATCACTTTCAATCGAGCTTGTTTTCACCTTTAAAGGAAAAATTTAGGAGTCGAAGTCGAAAAGACTTTTTCGCCATCATACATTCATCATCAGCAGAGAGAGATTTACACGGCGCTCTTGTGCGGTTTTATTTTTATTAGCATCTGTTTATTGGGCCAAATATATCATTCTCAAATAAATTTTGTCAAAAACAACCGTTTCTATGCTTGAAAAGAACGTTTAAGTGAACGAAAAGTGTAAAAATGCAAAAGCACCATAAAACCTAAAAAATACTAATTTCAGTCAATAAGTTAGAGCCAAATCAGTGTGAAGAGCACGTGGGTTTTGAAAATTACCGATTACTTTCATGATCACTTGGTCAGAAATAATAAGATCTTGAATAACAAGCTTGAAGTAATAGATGGTATTATTCGTTCTTCAAACTCATGAAATTGCAAGCAAACTTTCATGAAAAGTATGGATCATTGTTAAGCACAATGTGTATTGTGCGTAAACACTATACTTTTGTCGATTTCGTCTTCTGCAGTTTCGCTAAACCAATTAATTTTGAAAGTTTATGACAAATATTTAGCATAAACGTTGCTTTAATAGTAAATGTTGAGTTTATTTATTTTCAATATATTCTCTAATTTACAATACAAAGTAAACCACGTAAGTTAAGATATACATATATCGTTTGATTACACTTTATGTTTTTCAATGTGTATGCGTTTTATATTTATTTGAACTTTTTCATATTTGGACCTAAATTTTAAATAAATGTTTTCATATATTTTCAATTGGTACAAAGCGCTCCGGTATAATGGAAGTTGTGCTTCTCGGTCACTAGTGAATCAATGCAAAAATAAAAATCAACTGAGAGTTGCTGAGAGAGCTGAGGAGTATTTTAAAAACATGGGAGAGCGTAAGCTCTTAAGTCCTATACGTCTTTTGAAATGCTTTATTCAGTTTCGTTTCATATTAATTGAATTAATTAGATGAACTCAGCGTACACAAAAAAATTTGTGATAAAAATAAATAAATGTTATTATTACACAAATTGATAAAACACACAACAAAAAAGCAACAGACTATTTAGGGTTTATAACTTCTGTGTTCAATACCAAAGGGCACATTTAGTTTTTATTTAAACAATGTGATGATTAAATTGAAACGTTTTCTGAATAAATCTTTTAAACTATCCCTGAATAAATATTAGAAAAATAACATTCCAGATATTCTTTACAAAATGCTTCCCATATATTACTAAAATATATTTCAAATAATTACCTATTTTTCAAGTCATGTTTAGGAGCAGTTAGTTAGTTTTACCAATGCGTTAACCGCAGTAGAAAATTGTTGAAAATCCACGACCTTTCTTAGTAGCCCCGAAAAAAATACTACAAACTGCGAAATTACGACAACTAGAATTACTGTATTTAGTGTTTAGAAATGTGTTTAAAAAATGTTCAAAAAATAATAGTTTCCAAATGTTGCAGCAAATATTCTCTGACTTGCATAATTCCCAACATTGCGGCCTTGAATGACCTTTTAACGACAGCCTTTGAAAAGTATCTATGATTTTCAAAACATATAGCAGTTTATTGGTTTCTTCGAATCTTCTACATTCTGCTTCCAACTCTTATTTACAGTTTTAAACTTTCAGATCATCTAATTTACTCAAAATGTATTTTTTAAACTCGCCCCATCTATGTCGAAAAATAGATTTTTCTTCATTTGATTTTATAATATTTCATTGATATAAGTTCATGTGCGATTTTCTTTTAAAATTAATAAAACACTCTTAATATAATTATGAAAAAACATATTTTTTAATATAAAAACGCTATATAAATGCGTCAAAAAGCCTTCATTGATATAACAAATGCTACTCAAACAACCTGAAATTACCAATCAGATGTTGGCACTTTAATTTGTTGATGTTTGATATGTTGCCATCACCTATAGGCAAAGAAGTAGGTATCGTGTCAAGTGCTAATTCAAATGACCATTGCAAAATAACAAACATTTGTCAATGGGAAGCCAAAATAAAGCATACTACACATTTTAAAACGCACGTAGTTTTATTAGTAACAGCTAATTGACGGGTTGGTGTGAATTTTGCATGCAGCTCGCTTCATATGCCCACTTTTGCCCAAAATTCTTCATTTTAAAACTTACTTGAGTGAGATGTTGTCTCGAGATAAACTTGTGTTGTCCCACAACTGATTGTTTTTTATTGAACTTTTGTTGGATTATTTCATACTTTCAACTGTGTAGTAATATCTTTCAATAGAGAAACAACTAATAAACTAAACTAAACAACACGAACAGAAAGCAGAGGATATTGCATTAAGATCAATAACTAATCGAATATATGTATTATCTATCTTTCTCTCTTCTGTCTATCTTTCGTATCTTCTATATATAATATTTCTATTTATCAACAGTAAAATTATTATTCTCTCTTTCGAAACAAAATTGCAAAAATATTGCAGTGTAAAAATCGACTTTGTATCAGCGAAAAGTCTAACATCCTTTAAATAATTAAATAATAAATAATTAAATAAAATAATATAAATTAAGTTTATCTAAAAACATTGCTTCAAACCTGCAGTTAAACGTGCAGTGCTTCAATAACGTGAAAACTTTTTAATTTCTCTATTATCATGTAATTTTACATACGTAATATGCATATAAATTGAAAAATTGATAATCGCAAGTATGTAGGTAATTGCAATGCTCATCGCCTTGTTTAAATCCAGTCATTTGAAGATAAATGAAAATAACAACTACACACCCACTTGGAGGAACACCTACAAGCATGTCTAATTTAATATGTAGAGGAACTACTGAACTCTTTTACCCCTACTACGACATTATTGTAAATGGTTTTACCAATTGCTTAAATTTAAAAAATTGATTACTTACTTAATATGGGAGTGTTCACTTTCTCTTCTTAAAATTCCAAATTCGAGTCACATACTACAAGCATGATGAACTATAAAATTTTATTCAAAAATTGTAACTTTAAAAATATACATTTATTATTTAATTTTACTAAATATTATTGTCACAAAGGAAATATTACAATTTCGAACATATAAATTAAAGAATTATTTTTTAATACCTGCAATATTCAAATCTATTTAAACCGAAATCGTATTTGAAACACTTCTGAAACTAACAGAAAATCATGTTTTTGGTAGTGCAATTATGCCATATAAATGCAACAATACCATGTAAGAAATAAAACCAATCAATTTTAAGCTTGATTAGAAAAGCTATAGCATAACATTAGCTTTGACGAATTTAACCAGTTTTTCCTCAATACAATATCAAAGCGGTGATAGTTGAGTGGCCTTACTCGATACTTTATTTTCATATTATGTATGTTAGTTATGCCGCTATTGATCACAAATCTGTTGCTAGTGCCAAACCGCTAATATGGCCGTAAAACAGTAAAAGTTAAGTAGCGAGGCGCAAATTTGCAATTGAATTGTTCTAAATGGCTAGCTTAATTCGTCGGTTCCAAATATCCCTGAATGGTAATTTATTTTCGGTGTAAAACTAAAACTTGTTCTCCTATTCTCTTATTAGATTTCTAAAATAACTATGAAGTGTTTGTAGTAACACAGAACATATTTACTTCGATGCGATCTTACCTCACTGTTAAGACCATTTTGAAAAAGCATTTATTGAACTTGATATTTGTACAAAAGCATTGAAGATTGCTCAAGATTATCTGGTTTAGTAACTTTAATTTTTGCGACTTTCGATAGCACGTTTCGAGAACTATCTATCTCCAATAACGATGGATGAGAAGTATCTAACCTCTAAAGGAATAAAACCAAATCTCAATTTTTTGCGAAATTTAAGAATTCTTAACAGTTCACATTAAAGAAAAAGTCTGACGGATCCTAAAAATTGGTTGAATAAGACGCTGCAGAAGCGGGGCTCGAGCTTCAAAAATTGATTAATTATTGTACATTTTCAGTTATATCGCGGAAACAATTGATAGTCTGAAAAATAATTTAACATTTTCAATAGCACGTTTCAGCGGATATCATCTACTATTCCAGCTTTTATAGAAAAATTTAACCTCTAATGAGATGCAAGTCAAATTGTGTTAAAGAATCATATAATTGACGCAGAAAATTGTTTGCGCCTCGAGCTGAGTGAAATTCAGTGAGAGCGCAAAGACCAGTTGGACGAATAGAAACCGACGATTCTCACTTTGAACAGTTTTTGTAGTTTCCTATTATCGTTTTGTTGTCATTAATTAAATAACTTTCGTGATACATTTTCTTATTTTATTTTTTATTTTTTTGAGGCAAAAGTTTCAAATTTTTTTTTTCAGTTCGATCCCTACAACACCTACTACGGAACACCCTCTACATATTATATATCATATATAGAGGGTGTTTTCTCATAAGTTGACACCCCCCTTAGATTGTTTATTTTAAGAAAATTGTGAAAGTGACCAACACAAAATCTGTTTAATTCTACTCATTTTTTTTTAATGTGATTTTAAAATAAAAATATATAAACAAAAACATTTAAATAGTAACAAACTAAAGCTTAGTCTATTTATATTTTGTCTTAAGTGTCTATGAAGTTTTTGATTTAACATGAGCCCTAGATCGTGCAAATCGGACCCAGAGCAGAAAAGTTATCGGTGCAACACCAAAAAGTTAAGTTTTTGAGACTACCCTGTACACAAAAGAGATGTCCTAAAAATGCAAAAACTGCTTTGAGCTATTTGATATATCTTTAAACTTTTGGTGTTGAGATCCGAAAACCGTTTATTGTCCAACTCAGAGCATGCCGAACTTTCCAAAATTTGGCATTTTTTCAAGTGCCATCCTGTAGAAAATTTATCTGTCTGAGATGCTGAATGTTTTGGTATTTTATATTTATAATTTGAAGTTCGTATCCAGCTTCGAAGCTAAGGCGAATTTGGATGTGAAGCGTTCATTTTGTTAAGCAGTTTAAATTGTTTAGACAGATGATCATTCACTCAACTTTACAATGTGTACAGCTTTTGGTAGAAATTAAAGTTTGATGACTGAAGCCCGAAAATGATATAAATCATCTAAACCTACAAACAAACAGAAAAGATATGTTCGAATTGGGTACATCTTTATGTTCTACTAATGGGTTTTTTGCACGCTTTCGTTTTCATTTGCAAACGACATAAAAACCTTACTTTTAAATACTTTGAAATTGGGAAACATTTCACAATCCGAGAACGATCGGCAAGTGCTCGTAAATGGTTTTTACTTCTTTATAACGTAGCGTACTGTTCCGGATTAGCATTTTATGTGCACAATTCGTCCAGTTTCCTCAGCAGCGATAAGTTTGACGAGTTTGTCACCGGTTAGTTAGCTATCAATAATATTTCTATTACATTTTCTTAGTAAACACTGCAGGTTTACTCTTGACTCACTGCAGATTATCAAATTACTTAAGAGTTCAAACATGCATGTGGGCCGACTTTAATTGGCATATCAAAAAAATTCGGTCAAATCCCAAAACGATTTCAGAACAATTTCGCACTAGAAACTGGGGCACGAGAGTTTCAAAATCCTCCCAGAGAGAAGTAACAATCGGGAGCAAAACCATACATAAACATAAGCTAATCAGTAGAAAGATTAGTGTTCGATCTCATAAATTACACTACAATATATGAATGGGAGCATAAATTATTCAAATTTGCAATTATGCAAAGCAACTACTAGTTTGGCAAAAGAACAGCTTCTATTGTTGTGGGTGAAATTACTACAACTTATGGTTGAAGAAATAAATACTCATTTGCTAACAGCCAAGTCCAAGCGGAAGAATTGAAGTTAATACTTATGTTTTGACAACATTTTCACATTAAATTATTCGACAAAGCACAAGCTGCGTAAAAACAAAGTCAAACGATCACAAATCCGACAAATTGGCCGGTCACTTTCTCATTCTATCTTGGCAAGAGCGAAACTTTCTTCTCTGCGATAACGTATGCCCGATCCATCTTTTACCTTGCGACATACAGGGTGATCCACAAATACTAATGGGCGTTGCATCAGTTTCGTTTTTGGTAAAACGCGTCCATTGGTATGGTATGGTGCGGTCGTGTGCGTGACACTATTCGAAAGCGAATCTGGTTTGGAAGTTTGGCGTGCGAGGCGATTTTGGCTTGAACTGCGTGCAATGGGTTTAGTTAATTGGCATTGGAGTAATAAATTAAATTAGAAGTGCAATAGAAGAATACCAAATGCAGGCCATAAATAATATTGATTAGAAGAATGAATCGAACTCAACAAATGTATACTGATTAAGCTGGTTTTTGGGTGCTGGGCATCAAACTAAGTGGTCAGAGTTCAGCGGAGAAAAAATTTAAACAACAGGAAGTATATTTTTTGGAGTCACTAATGATGAACAATGAAATACATTCAACGAGGCAAATTGCATATCCAATGTTCTAGCTGCAATTAAAAACGACAAAATATATCTAAATCATTAATTTTAACTAATGATCGAAGCAAACGAGGTTTTGCTCCCGGGGGCATATTGGGTAAAGATTGTTTGTGAATGGTAAAAGCTTTTACTACTCAGCTGACCCATAAAACAAGATATTTTCACAATTTTTATTAAAATTCAAAATGATATACTAGTTGCCGAAAAGTTTTTACATAACGAATTTGGCAACTTCATTGTTGCAAATATAATTGCTTCATCGGTTTTTTTCCCAGAGATGAAATCGATAATTCAACTGATCAGCTTAATTGGACAAAGTAACGAAAAAAAATTCATGAAATCTCGGAAAGTAGAAAATATTTAACAAGCATACGTCGAAACGTGTGCAATTTAATGCGAATTCTTCATGGGTAGTGAAGTTACCACCATACAGTCCAGAAGCCATACAGATATTGAAAATTGCATCTTTCGAAAAGTATCATGTAAACTGGATATTTAACGTAGGTAGTTTGGCAACCAACGTGAGTATAAGAAAGTCTTTCATTCCACGCAAAATAGTTATATGGACTAAGAAGCAGAAGAACCGATTAACTTAGTCAAATCTTTAACTTTGATGACGTATACTTACGCCATATAGTTCAGAAATAAATATTTTATTAGAGCAAGAAACAAAAAATATCACTCTCGTTTAAACCTAAACAAGAGATTATACATTGATGGCGGCGCTAATATTTCAACTCCTCAACACATATCCAAAACTTTTATATACGTTTTCACAAGTTTTCCATTCAATACTTAGATAGACAGCAATAAAGTTATAAAAAAATCAAACTTACCACTTGTAGAATTCCAACAGCCGTATCTGTGCGCAGGTATCCACACTGAGCCAACCACCGTGATGACACCCCGTCAAAAAAGCACCCTCGTCTGCGCAGTATACCGGGCGACCCGAAAAATAAGCAACCAATTTTTTCGTGAAACCGAACGTTCAAAATGGTTTTGGAACCCATCGTACCAACGCACTGAACTACCCAAAGTTCTTTAGAAAGCACAGTGGTGCTGAGCCCCCTTCTATGAACCTCTCTCTTCTTTTTCGGACGGTCGAGGTGCACCAAGTCTTGGCAACCGGACGGACTGTTCCTCTTTATCTATGTCTTCAAACTCGATGGTATCGAAAGTAAAAATGACAAAAGTAAATGTTTGTTTGTATGCTTGACGCGGATCGACCAAGAATTCGAATGGTTGGGTAATGTCTAGGGGATTTCGATTTCGATTATTGAATAGTAAACTTTTTCGTCGGCACTGGTTTACTGTATTTTGCCCCGCTTTTCACTTTCTGTCTTATACTTTAGATCTAGTTTTATGTTAGAGTTTGGTGTTAATACTATTTGTATGGCAATTCCGTTTAGTATTTGGTACAGTGTAGTGATCACAGCCTTTGATGTCTTTGGAATCTGGAAAAAAAAGCGAAACATTAAAAAATTTTATAATCTAAGAACGAAAGACATAATGAAATACAACAGCATCGTGGTATATGCAAAATAGGCCAAATTTAATTGCGAACAATTAATAAAACATACAATCGACAACTAAAATAAAGAAGACATAATTCACAGTGGTAAAAATGTAAGTCTATGCAGTGTTCGAAAATGGACGAATTTCTTGCAAGAACTACTTTTAGATTTTTTTCGTATATCATATTCCATAAACAAATAACAAGGTTTGGTACCAGATAAAATAATCTACTTTGTCAATAAATTTTAAGAGTCACTATTACTGATTGAACCAGCGGCTGTTTACATGATTTTGTAAAATAATGTTTGTAACAAAAAAGTCAATTGGGCACAACAGTAAATAGATTTTATTTTTTAAAGCCAATAATGTTTAGCTTTTGTGTACAAAGTAGGCGTGAAGCGTACCGCTCGTCACTGCTACACCGATGATAAAAGCAAGATGTTGATCAGAAATATTTATTTAAAACGAAAATTTTCCAAAGCTGCAAACTTATATTGAAGTATCTAATCGATTTTCTTAATAAACATGGTTTTCTCATTTACAATTGTAACACCCGTAGACTGGAAGCAAAGCGTTTTCGTATTTTGTCGTCGAATCCTAACATTTACTATGAAGATGTATCCAACATCACTTGAACTATAAATCCAGCCTGAAATTGATAGACATATCAAACACTCTGTATACTATTATAAACATTCTTCCAAATAATATTAACTCGCTGAGTATAATGAAAGTAAAATTTACGTGCCATCTGCTAACGGCACTTTTAGTAATAATTTCATTGACCAGTTAAGATTCACTGCTGCTGAATTCTGCAAGTATCCGTCCGCAAGTCTTTAATATAACTTAAAGATTGTTAATTTTGCAAATTTTATTTGGTTTCATAAATGGGCATATTGCATTGGTACTTTATCGGAATTTATTGAATATTGTCATAAATACTTTAACTTAATTCTGTGTTTTCTTCAGTTCGTGGTTTAAACGCAAAAACATTTACAAACTAATTAATCAAAAGCCATCAAAAGAGGTAAAAGAAATATATGCAGGGTAAATTGTATGCTAAAATCTGCCATAAAAGCTGATAATTATCTATAAAGGACACTGTTTCTTCTAAAATAAACCAGCATAACGGTGAGAATTTTTTGAAAATTACAGGGCCTATTAAAACCGCTGCTCTAATCACTAACTAAAGAAAAATCGTACTTTGAGTTATAGCAAATGTAGTCGTAAAGCCGCATATTTGCCGCAAAGGTGTTAAAATCAATAAAAAAAATTTGCTGCTTGCTAACTCTGCATATTTTGGATCAATTACAATGCATACAGGTAGTGGGATCTGATGCAAAGGCGCTGAAGTGCATCAAAAAAATGAATAAAGGCATTCTAAGAATAAAATTATTATCCAATTTTATTAAAGTATATTTTATTTCCGAAAGAACAACATAAAAATTAAAAAATGGCTTTTGTGTTATAAGAAATGATTAACAAACTGCAAGTAAATTGCAAACCACGTAAGTAAAGTCAACGAGTACCGCGTGATTGAGTAATAAAATAATATCGGTTGTTTGTCAAAATCGAATTTTTACGCGACTTTGTAAGCGAATAATACAGCGTATATGAGAAATTCTGTTTTGTGTATTACTGCTAATTATTAGCTGTGTAGTGGAGTGATGATCAATTTAATTAATTGCAAGATATTTTTCCAAACATTTATGAGAAGAAGAGATATAATTAAAAAGAAACTGTAAATTACTTAGAAATCTGGTGTAAGTAAATGAAAAAGTTGTACAAATAAATTTAATGGAATAATTTATTTCAAACATTAGATTTGTTTGTAGATGCAACAAAAATGAGCTATATGTCGTTTTTCCTGTTTAATTACTGGTGGCAATAAAGCAATGATGTACCTAATGATTGTTGGATAAATATATACCGACATAACGAAAATATATCGAAGAATAGATATGATTCACCAAAAAATATCAATTGCATTAAAATTTGTGGAGTTTTTCAATTGATTCTTCGGAATATCAGAGCAATACTTATTAATTATAAATTAATAATTCCTCATTTTTAGCGATGATGGCGGCCGAAACAACAATTGCAGCTGCAAAATCTCAGATGGTAGTTTACGATAATGAGCCAATTAAACTTTTTTTAACTACTTAATTCCTGAAAGATGTTATACAGAATCACTAGTAAAGCAATATTAACCATAGATAATTTAATTAAAAATGTATTTAACAGACTGATTGTACAAAGTTTTCATGATGCAGTGGTGACAGAAGAAATAATTTCTAGTTAATTGCGGCAAAGAAAAATCGACGCTATTCGAGTAAAAGACGCAATCATTAATTTTGAACTCAATCTAGTTCAAGTTTGAAATAAAGTGTGTGTGATACTATTATAAATTGTGTAAAAGCTCAATTTCATTTTAAGGAGTTTCTATTGGTCGTATAATTTTGGCCTGAAAACTTTGGATTTCGGTAAATTTCCTAAAGATAAACTGACGTATGCTTCTTTTATCCCACACTCAATAAAGAACCATTACGAACAGAAATATCTGTTATTTATTCAAGAAATGATTACAGGACTTTTTCATTGATAAAATGTGCACTGTCCTTTTCAAAATTTGTAGTGCCAAACAATCTAGGAGAGACTATGAAGGAGACTAAAGAATTGTGGTAAATAATTGTAACAACTCACATGACAACCTGAGAGGGCGAACAATGTTTTTCAATCTTACCCTGAGAATGGTTAAATAGCTTTTTCTCTATCTATTGATAAAAGTTTATCTCAGAGTTGAACAATTTTAATAACAAATTGATTAGAAAATTCGCAAACGGAAAAGTTCCAAAACTAAACTTGTTTAAAATGGGTAAACATGTTATGTAAAAATTCCGGAACTGATTTATTTTTTGATAAAGCCGCCACTGTCCCCAGATAAAAAGGTCTCATTTGAGTTGCTTTTCTAAAAATTTAACCAGTTTCCATGTGAGAACACCTCTGAAAATAATGTATCCATTGCGGTTGATCCAATGACTTATACATTTTTGAACACATTATACATATATCGAAAACGCTTAGTTTAACACCCCTTGATAGCCCTTGCAATTTTATGGGTATATTTATGAAGCACTGGGGATACACCTGATATTTCATAATTTTCTAACATACACTTTTACAGTATTTTCAAAAAGGTGCAATCGAAATGTATAAATTAATTTCATATGCAAATTGGGATTTTCTCTTTCGGCTTGAACCCAATTTTCACGAACAGCTCGAGTAATATTTTTATATTACTTTGTAATAAGGAATTCGTTCTTCATATGAAAATACAACCCGCTTTCAGTTCATAACGAAGAACGTGAGGATTTTTTAACCACGTCAAATTTTGAGACAAAATACCTACATAAATAAAATCTTATTGCTGTTATCATTTGTATTAGCAGTGATGACAGAAGAAATCGTTTCTAATTAACTATAGCAAAGAAACATCGACACCACTCAAGTAAAAGACGCTATTGCCTGTTTTGAACGATATATCATTCGAGTGCGAAATAATATTGATAACATCATTATTGAAACATCAGAACCAGCCAACAGTCACCAGAATGTAATCGCTATTGTCATTACATTTTAAAGACCTTCTAGTATTTGCATGACTTTTTCCGGTATACTTTAGATAATATTGAGGTAAAATTCCTAAGGATAGACGCACTTCAGCACTTCAGTTATTACACACTTGGTATTATGTATTTTATTCCACACTTGATACGATGATTCTCAACCCAAAAACGTCGTGCAACGTTTCTCAGACAATCAACAATGCGAATTTCAAAGATCGTTTAACAGATTTCTTTCTATCTATTGATAAAAGTTTATCTCCGAGACAGACAATTTTAATCACAAATTGAGTACAAAAATGGGTAAACATTTTATATAAAAATTAAAATTAAAAATAAAACAACTGAATTTTTTGGCTAAAGCGGCCACTGTTCTCATGTAAAAAGAAAGTTGTTTTTTGGTTGCGTTCTCGAAAAAGTGCCAAAATTGCAAGAAAACTACCGAGATCTTTTTTAAGCACTTAACTTATCAATCAATCAGTTGATCCAAATGTTAAGTTAAGATTGGTTAACAACAAATTGTATATTTTTTATTAAAATCGGCTAGTGCGATTCTAACATATATTTTTTAATAGACCCTTTACCACATTTTTCAACACATTATACAGGGTATTCAGGGTGTCCCATCGGAAACCACCGCGATCGATATATGGCAAACTATAACAAGGAGAAATTTGAAATTTGGACATATTTTCAAGATGGTCAATCTTCCGGTTATATCGGAAGTAGGTATCAACTTGCATATTTTAAATGGAACACCCAAACAGTTTTGAATTAATTATGGCCCAAATTCTAAATATATTTCATGGATAATATCTTATACCTAATATTTATGTTAAAAGTTACAAGTTGCTGGCATGAGAATATTTTTTTTCTATGAGGAAATGTGCTATTTAATTTGAAACGACTTACATGTGTGACGTGTGTAAATTAATTTCATTCACAAATTGGAATTTTTCCTATCGACTTGGACCAAATTTTCCCGTAATATTTTTGCATTACGTTTTAAAAAGGAATTCGTTCGTCAAATAAAAATAGCACCCACTTTTAATTCATAACAAAGAACGTTAGAATTTTTTTTCCGACCAGTCCAAATTTTGAAAGAAATACTTACCTAAGTAAATAAAATATGATTGTTATTATGATTTGCAAAGTAAATTTGAAGATTAAGTCCATGTGAGTGAGAACGCTCTGTAGACGCAGTGAATATTCAAAGACCACGTGCGCTTTGAGGTATTATCTTATCACAAAAAGTTCACATTACCTGCTGCAAGTACAATAATTTAAGTAAATTTCCCGGTTAAATTAATGTATTTTCATTAATTAAATAGTGAATAATTCAATAGTTAGATCAAAAGAACTGAACAGCAATAATAAAAATTATTACACATTAGATAAAGCACAATTTATAATAAAAAATTTTTAAAGTTCTAATAGACTGCGTCACATAAATGGTTGATTATTTTTATTTTTCAAGTCAGGCCATTTGAATAGTAATTAAAAAAATAAAAACTAGAAATTTAATTTCACTATCTTAAAAAAACCGCCTTCAACGGGTTAAAATCCCTATTCCCCCTCCGAAAAGTTCAATAATACCGCTTTCTTATGAGATAGCAGCTCAATGGTGGTGCAGAATATTATTGACTGACAAGCGTTCTGTTAAAATGTCTCTAAGTACCTTGATTTATCGTGTCAACAGTGCTCTTCGGGGCCTAGAGAGAGCATTATTTGGAGCCCTAACTGGTCAATTCCCTTCAGGTAACGTAACAAATTACATAAGTTATTGGAAGCACATTTGACACTGAGATAACCTAACTTTTCCTTAGGCGATTTGGGGTTATGTTATGATTATGTGCCCCAAAAGAATGAAATCCAACAATCAACGGCTCAGAAGAGCATCTTGGAAGAAATTCTTGGTGATGGATTTTTATTTGCTGTGCCCAAACACAGGCGAAGTATAGAAAAACGTCTCAAACGGAAGTTTGGCGATTCTGAACATCATCTGAAAATATTGATTCCCAGGAAGAATCTTAGAACTTGCAATGTTTGCGGCGACGACTACGAAGTTGGAGTTTTATGCCGTAAGGTCTTAATTAAATTTCATCAGCTCTATTCTATTTAACTGTGCATTTCAGCTACGTGTTACAAGACAGTTATAGAAGAGACCAAACAGATGCAAGATGCCATTCAGCAGGAATTGAAATTGGAACCCGTCGAACAAGAGGTGGTAGTTATGTATGATGGCGAAAAGGAGAGTAAACCTGAGGAATTCTGGCAAGGAAAACGGATTGTGGAAATGCAGAAACCAAGACCACAGTGGTTTACAGATAATCTGCTTCAGAAAACTACTCAGAAAGGTGCAGACACAAGCGATGTGAAACCTTCAGAACTAGCTTAGGCTAGTGTAGTATTGCAGTGTAGTTAGTTTTTTCAATAATTAAATAATTAACATTTTCTGACGGTTTTCATTTCCTGGCTGATATAGGTTAAGTGCGCAAACTATCAACCTGATGTAAATATTTCGTGATTTGTAAATATATTTTTTAGTAAGAAGTTCGTGCAGACCGATTATACTGATTCTAGCTTACTTTTACTTTTAAATAGGCAGTTCGTAATCCTGTTATAATTAGGGATTAGAAAGTTACTGGAGGCAAGGAAGTTGATTTTTTATAACCTAACCCAACCTTTTTGCGCGAGTAAACAAAAAACAACATTTTAAAATGTGGAAAGTGTTTAGTTACGAGGGAAAATTATTTATGTTAAGTGTTACGA
This sequence comes from Dendroctonus ponderosae, assembly GCF_020466585.1. NCBI lineage: Eukaryota > Metazoa > Arthropoda > Insecta > Coleoptera > Curculionidae > Dendroctonus > Dendroctonus ponderosae. The sequence goes on from NW_026018916.1 coordinate 8,778,579, forward strand.
AGACTGATGGGGGCTGCGATATAATATTAAGCGATCTTGTCTTTATCTGGAAAAATCATATTTCCACTTCAGATTTACTTGCAGAATACCAGGTATAATTTTTTAATTTGAACTATCATAGTTTGTTCTTTTGTAAATGTTAACCTCTGGTTACGACGATATTGTTACTTATATATATATATAAATAATCTTTATTTCCTACAGAAAAAGGCTATCGACCCAATCGGTCTTTCTGCCCTGTTACTTATATTTAACTTAGTTCAATGATTTTCATAAATGAATCAGTTTGTTTGTAATGACTTGTATTCTGTAGGTCTTTTTCGAGCCTTCAAAAGAAAATTTGGTCAATTTTTTGTACCATTGATAATTAAAGGGCTACAGAAATTTTCAATACTTGGACTTACTTTGATTTTTCCGTAAATGTTCAGTAAAACATATAAATATGTTTTTCTGATACTGCAAATATCGGTTAAACTGGTGACGCAAAATTGCAAGTATGTATACCTTATATAACCGATTTTCTATGTTTTTTTAGTTTAAAAGATTCTTTCACTATGCCTGGAAAATGTAATATTTTTAAAATGTCTTTGTGCTTTTCTATACTTTATCTATTTGTAGATACGTAAAATAAATAACTTGTATACAAAAGCCATTGTGCAGCTGCCTCGAGCTAGGTGACTAATCTCCTCTATGCCCGAGCGACCAAAAGACATATTGATAAACGATTGACTATTTAATAAACGTTTATATTTTTTAATTATTTTTTATCTGATTTCAAAGTTAAGCAAATTCTTTTACTATTCCTAAGGTTCAAAGTATACGAATAATGATTTTTATTTTATTATAGAAACGTTATAAATTAGTTTTTAACAATCATTTCTACATCCAAATCAGTAAATTCATTTTACATTTGATCAACACTTTTCTTGATCAAATTCACACATTCAAATAGTACACAGAGGTATCCAAAGGCATTCAAATTATCTAACAAAGTCTTCTCATAAAAACCAAGCCTGCCCACTAACAGGTTGTCCAAGCCGGGATAAGTACATTACGTATATACATACCTATAATATAATACATAAGTACTCTGTGTGAATTTCATTTTAACTAAATGTTTTCTTATTTAAGTGGCTGAGTACATTGTATTACTTATGTGTGAAATGATTTAGCACATTAAATTTTATAAAACCATTAAAGAAAACTTCCTAAGACTCTCAAAATTAGTACTACATTCCATCTATTATACTGACTTAATTCTGATACAGCTTTATTCTTTATCTTCTTGTTATATTTATGTGAAAAAATGTCGAACCCAATAAGTGAAACAATGATTTTCTGTAGTAATTCTTCATGCGTTACCACAAGCTTGCATTTTTTACAGCGCAATGGTTGCTCTATAAATTCCGATATAGACATTAGAAACATCCTGCTGGAAACGGTAAACAATTTACAAGAAGTCAATGCTTCTGTGAAGCACATCTTGAGCACAGATGTGGAGTTGATTTTGGAAAAGAGTTCGGTTCAGAAGGATTCAGAACTTGAGCAAAATATTGTAAATAAGTTTACGCTCATAAAACGGGACCAAGAAATAGTGAGTCAGTGGTAGAGGATATATTTTTATATTCTAAATGCCACTTCTATAGATTAAAGTTGTTTGGCTTTTCATTGTTGAAACAGTAAGAAACAACAAATATATACATGCTTACATAGGTATAATTACAAGAGACCATCCTAATAAGCCTTTTTCTGCATGAATTATCACGTATAGCGGTCGTTTATACCAAAACCTGCAATAAGAAGTAGAACGGCTTTGATCACTGTTGGAACTTTTGGTTAAAGCGATTAAACAGCAGATTACTTGAATTATTTTCAGTTTAGAAATACAATAGCTATTCCAATGATTCAAACCTTGAATTACTTAGAACAGCAAAATAAAGTGTTACTAAGTTTGATACAGAAGAAAGACCGAGAACTTGAGGAGTTTAGAATGGAAAAAGGTGATATTTCAAGAGGTAAATATGTCGATGCGAGCGTGTTGCTCCATGTTTCAAGTCGATATATTATTTACTAGACGAATTGAAAACAGAACCGTTTGATCCAAAATCACTAGATGCCAATACCAAGAATTTGTTTTTAACTGTGTTTTCCGACGAAAGCAGCAAAAGCCTTTTGAAGAACCTCGCGGAGACGAATGGGGAAATCCAGGCAAACAAATTAGAGTAAGTGCAGAAAGTGCTCAATTTGTAGAATAATTCTAGATTAACGTTTTCTTTAGAGTCGAAACGCAACCATGGAATAATGTTAAGAGAAAAAAAGTTGTTCGCGATGGTAAAACCGTCGCTAAAAAGGGGGCTGGAATTATTTTTAAGGGCTCCAAGTGATTATAATTATCTTCATTATTCAACTAACTAGTCCTGGAAAGTATTACATTACATTGGCAGGCAAGGACCAAGTGTAAGTTATTTAATACAAAGTTTGTTCACCTATGCTGGCAAATGTAATCAGAAATAGTCATAGCCAGAAAACGGCACATCCGGAATACTTGTCGGAACTGTGAAAATAATTATAAATGCGTTATAGTCGAACCTGTGTCACATAGAAAAATTTAACACACAGTGAGATACGGATGATTTTGTCAAAACCACAGTCAGTACCTTAATAGACACATATTTATGAAAGTATTTTATTAATCCCATTGTTTGTTACTTTATTATATATATTAACAACTTTCTTGTCTTAGTGCTATAAAGAAATTAAAAATAATAATATTACAGAGATGTAATGTAAGTAATGTAGAATAGTCCCTAGTATAGCCTCACTTAGTTGACTTGAATTTTGTAATAGCTAAAGTAATTGAACGACTCTTACAAAGTTTCTAAGAGGATCCGTTGGGCTCCTGCATTTGAAACATAATGGTTTGCAGTTGTTTCTTTGTGTTTTCAATTTCAGCATCCAGCGCCGAAAGTTTTTTGCGTGAACCCACGTTGCTTCTATAACTCTTCATCAGATCAGAAATTTTATACTCAGAAGCTGTAGTGGCAGGTTTGGAAACGTCCTGGACTTCATTTTTGGCTTGGAGTATGAAATCCTGGACACTCTCGCAGTTTTGATGGTAATCTTGAATTCTGCTTAGCATGTTTTCGCTGTAAATTTCCGTGCTCAGTTGCTCGTGCTTTTTAACGAAGTCCCTAGCGACATCCACTTTTTTCTGATTTATTGATTTGGCTTTTTCTTGATAAGTGTGAATACAGGACTGTTTGGTGTCAATTTCTTTCCACGACATGTCATTGTCTTTACACGTGTTTAGGATCGAAGTCAGGCGTCCCATTATCTGCACTTTCTTCTGATTTAACTCCAGGTTGTTTGAATCGCGTTCTTTGCGATGCTTATTGAGAGTTTGCATAGTTTCATGGTATTTGGCACTTAATTCTTTGAGTTCTTCGCTTCTTTCGGTAATCGATGCTTCTTGCTTGACATAAACACTCAAAAGCGTTTCGTAATGGGTAACTTCATCCATTTTTCGAGTAGGTTTCCAATTCGTAACCCTCAAGGTGACAGTAAAGTGTGTATTTTGACTTCAATTTGTCACCGTGACATTTTTCTTGCACAAAGTGTAAATCAAGAATTTGATAGAAAACTTATGTCAAAGTGTTATTTTGACACTTTACGAGTTTTCGCTTAATCATTTTAAAGTGCACACTGTATTTTCCAAGTAAGTCTTATTATTGTTTTGCGAAAACCTATAAAGTTTGGATATAATTTTTGGTTGTAAGGGCATATCAAATCGAACTCCTCATGCTGTTCAGTTTATGGGAAAACGAATCATATTACTTAAATAAAATAAATATCAAAATTGCTTGCTGCTTGGTTAAAATTTAGATGGCAGATCACATTTATCTTTGACAATGTTGAATTACCGACTAATTTACGTACGTTTATTTTAACATGGGCCAGTCAAATATCTCTTTTTTTATAGATGACGGAGATTAACTTTTTTATAGATGACGCTGTTAGCGTCAAGTGGGGGACAACTTTAATTTTTTAAATAGATTGGTAATTTTTTTACTATAAAATCCGCTTCAGCATTTAGTTCTCAATGAAAAAGTATTAAGGTACATATGGGCTAAAGTGAACAGAATTCGAAATATTTATAAACCAAAAAAATATAGGTACCAAACGGATATTATCTTAACATCATTTTATGTTCAATATTATTTTGTTTTTTCAATTTAATTTTTCTCAATTTATGTAATTGATACTCTTGATCCAAGAGTATATATACAATTTTTTTGAATACAGTGCATCTCAAATCAAATATTTTCATAACAAAAGATCTACTAAGAATTTATGGATAGTAGATAAAACATATTCAATATCACCAGTCGGCATTTTATCAGCTAAGGAAAGAGTAGGAAAGCAGAGTGGTTTCTTACATTCAGATAAAACTTTCTGGTTATCCAACATTAAAATAGAATAATTTAAAACAAACATCCAAATTAATCAAATCGTTACATGCAAGTTCAGGTACAGATTACAGTAAATGTTACAACAACTCACAACTCTCAGGATGAAAGTTTATTATTAATTTCAGCTACTAAGAACATATCCACATTCAAAAGTCTCTTTTCTAACTGAAGTGGCAGGGAATTTCAGGAAGACAATTTATGTATTTTCTGAACGGATTACAATGGGTTTGCATTAATTTGCCTAACCAAGACAAGTGTTAACTAAGGCTGTAATTATATTGTATGGATCGGCGCAACTACATGGTCGTCGATCTTCGAAGAAACCTTTCTTTTTATCGGCAACGGCCGGAGATATTCGGATACAAGCAGTTCTGTCACCAACTCCAGATTTGAATTTTTCTATGTTACATGTGTGGTGACGACCGGTTAGTCGCTCCTTCAAATGCTTTCCTAAAAATTAACAGTTCATTTTTTCATTATACAGGGTATTTCAGATGAAGTGTACACTAATGTTAAACCCCATATTATTAGAGTTCCGATGTCAGTTAAATTATCAATCTAGAATGTTTTCCGCTTATTAAAATATTGTAAAAAAAATCAGCAAGTCAATTAACTTCATATTATCAGAAAAATGTATAAATGTGTCTTAGATTTGAGACCATTGGATTTTTTCTTCTGAGTTTCATTCGTATTTAATAAACGTAAAATTAATTTATAGAAAGAAACTGAACATTCCAAGAGAATACACTATGAATGTTCTTATGGAGTATAGTATAAATATTTCTATAGAACATTCAAAGGTCCCCCGCAAAAAGTGCACTCCCATTATTAAAGAAACATTCCCGGGAATGTTTCTTATATAAAATAAAGATTTGAAAAATCCAGCGAGAGTTTATATTTGAATTTAAACAGGTATATTGATTGAAAATTTTACCTTCACTGCAGTCATAATATTTCTGGTCTGTTTTGTGATTTTTCTCCAATTTGCAAATATAATCCTGGATGTGTTTCAAACCACCATCGTCTCTAGTGCACTTTGTAGACATATTAGTATGCAAACCTATACAAAAATTAGGTAGAAACTTTAGTTAATTCTATCAGCAAGAATTACCTGACGGAACTCCGTTCTTAACTAAGTTTGCTTTAAAGCTAGCTGATAATCCAAACTCTTCCGCCACTCGCTGGATTATATATCTGGCCATCCAAAGATCATCTGCAGCTTTGATACTTAACGTTGGCCCAGTTAACACCTCCCATTGGCCGTAAGCTCTCTAAATATTAAGCAATCTCTCTAGAGGCTAAGCAAAGCAGCTCGCGCAAAGTTAATTTTACCTCAGCGGTAGTTCCATAAATTTCAATTCCTGAGTATAAACAGCACCGGTAAATGCATTCTAGGACTTCGCGCCCCACTACGCGTTGTGAACCAATGCCAGAATAGTTTTTACCTGACAAAAAAAATGCCAGCAAATTCACAGTTTTTCCGGTGACTTTCACAATTTCTACCAGATGATTTAGGAGTCGATCCACACGGCCATCCGTATGGGTCCCCTTGAGGGCCGATGAGATAAAACTCTTGTTCAAAGCCAAACATCACCTCTTGCTCACACACTTTGTTCAATACTTCAATGCAGCATTGTCGATGATTGGTTTTTGTCGGTTTTTTATCATGAGAAAACGTTTCGCAAAGAACCATCTTGTTATTGCCTGAAAACAACTGCAGCTATAAAACCTCTTATATTGCGTCCATATAATGTCACCTCTTCGGAAAGGGTCTGCATACATGGCAATCGGAACAATGTAATTATCCGACTGTTCAGGGGTACCTTAAAGAAATAATTACATCTCAAACGACACAAATTGGTCTAATGCTTCTATTTTATATCTGTTGAACTATATTATATCCAGCAGATATGAGTGTAACGTACGCCATGAATATCCAGTTAGGTCATAGATTTACAGGGTGTAACATAAAAGTGGGCAATTAATGAAACAGTGAATTTTTTAGTAGAAAAGCGCTAAGAAAGAAACAGATACGATACCATGGTTTGGAAGCGAACTGTGAAGAGTTTCAAAATCGGTCTAAAACCCTTTTACTAATTAACTAAAATTTAATGAGATTATTCAGTTTCAGAATTTATTACCACACATATAACTATCAAAACTTGTCCATCTCACTACACAGAAAAAGTTGGTCGATTTTACAAATTAAAGTTAGAAATAATAATAGTGTGCATTCCGTAATCGCCATATTTGTTGTAAATTCATTACCAAACTATGTATTTAAAGTTCTACAAACAATATGCCAATTCAAAAAATGTTGATATTTATATAAGATTTCAAAAGTATAACAGGGAGATAACATTTTTTTCTTACAAAATAGTTTATTATTTAATATTAAGGGGAAAATGCTAAAAGTACTATTTTCACGAATAACTTGCTCCTTACCAGAAAAGTATGGAACCCTTTGCTCTTCCATATTGAACAGAAAGAATTAAGGTACCTATTTATTTTTTTTAATTAGCAACTTGTTACTTTTCTATTTCAAATTGCTTGCACCCACTCAACAGACAAACTGATTTTTTTATTATAAATCTGTGGTGTCTGAACGCGAGCAACCTCCCTGCAAGAAAGTCCTCGACCAAATGGGCTGCATATCTATATATCTATAATTTAATATATTGAAAATATGTAAGTTATCTTGTATAAATCCATTTAAAATACTGGATATACTTGAACATTGAACGGACATCCAATAGATATAGTGCTATAAAGAGACTTAACGTTATTATGTTTGTATGTAGATACAAAACAGTTTTGAAAAAAATCAGTGGTCAAAAACTAAAAAAATGAATGATAGACGGGAAATTAAAATAATCAGACGGTTTGAAATCAAATGGTTATTTTTGCGTTATTTCCCAAGATATGCAGTTACTTACTAAAAAATGTACTGCTTCCATCAAAACTCCAATTGGGGCAATCTTTGTAATTACAGGGTGTAAAACTCAGTGTCCGAGTCCGCATACGTAGATCCAGACCCGTTCCATCGATCCATACGTAGGAAATTTGCGTTTTAGTATCTGGTATAGGCAAACACATATATCTACAATATTACACAAACTCCTCATGTAACAATATCAGTAACAAGCTTTAAGCTCTCACGCTTACCTATCTGCAATAGTCTTATCCAGTTGGGCATTGGCTGAACAGTCTAAAAAATTAGGTCTACATGCGCTCAGCTGCAAGTTTCTTTTAAAATAAAACTGTGTGCATTTAATGGTTTTTAATAATATGTTATTCAAATACATTATGTGCTGAAGGCGCTTGACAAATCTTGATAATTCGTGACATTAGTGTACCTTGGAAAGGTGCCTAATCTACCTCAACTTTAAAGGTGACTTGCTAAAGAATGATGTGTAATATATAAGTGTCTGGGATTATGTTAATAATATTAATTTGAAGGAATAACTTCCCAAAGTTTTTTCAACGTGTAGCCTTCTTTAATCGATTCAATAGCAAGTCCCAATTCCTTTGAATATACTGGAAGTCTATCTTTTTTATGTCCTTCGTCCGCTAGGTAGACTGCTAAGGTGTTTCCAATTTCATTTTTCGGGTCCTCTACTATCTAGAACGGATACGCAATGTATGACAAGGAAATTCAATTAACTACGGTTTCTACATCTAAACCTTCCCATATGTCGCCTTTTTCGTCATTTTCCTTTATGTTTGTGCTCCACATATACTCGACGCCATATATTGGATTGTTAAATAACACCGTATGCAGTGATGTGAGTTCTTTGTAAAGAGTTATCAGCTTTTCTTCAGGGTCGACTTTAAATCCAAGAATAAAATTCCCACTGCGTTCGTTACTTTTGATTACCAGCGCTTTGCCAAATTTGGAGTCTCGGACACGAATCTATACAAGAACAAATTTAGGCACTTTGTTTCAGTTAGAACAGTTGAGAATAGTTTACAGATTCTACTTGAAGATACGGCAATGAAATGTTGAAACCTTCATTGATATCAGCAAACCAAACGAAGCGGATATTTGAGACTATAAACGTTCCGAGACTACCTTGGTCACTTGACAAATTCCATACTCCATGCATGCTCGAAACCACTTGCTCTAGAGGTAAGATTTTCAGTTTTTTATTATGCACCACTCCACCACGAAGTTTCAATTCTCTGTAAAGCTTGGATGTTATGTAGGCTCTGAAATTTAAAATGTTTAATTCCTGTAAATAATAAAAGGGTTTAAGCACAAAGAAAATATGTTACACCAGTGGAGGTTGCAGGAGCACAAGGGCTGTAGAGATTCCACAAAAAAATGTATTTGCAAAAAGCCAATATAATGCTAAATATATAACATTTGTGTTTATTTTTGGAGGGTGGAAAAGCTTAGATAGAAATGGAGGTCACCGATTTAGAGAATTACACGAAAATTGTAAAAGCCATCTTAATACTTCACTTAATCTTAACTTAATATTAATCTCTCTACTTCACTTAATTTTAATAATTCATTCTACTTAATTTGTAAAAAAGTAGATAATTTTTGCAAAAATTGCACACCAGCCTACATTAGTATTATATTTATATTCTTAAAAAGTAGCTACCTATTTTTTTCTAGCTAAATTGTCTTTCGCCTCATACATTTGATCTTGCAAGATGAGATATCAAACTTTGAAACTTACTTGTATACACCAACCACTGTAGTAAAATGTCGAATATTTCCTTGGTCTAGATTTGTAAAAACAAATTCATATCGAGTACCATTCGATATGGTTAGCAAGTGCAATGCGTGTGTAGTTCCTTGAATTTTCTTAAAATAAGGCCCCAAACTACATTCACACTGATGCAATAAATATTTCGTTTTGTACTCACTGAATTTATAATTTTCGTATTTATTGAAACTATGCAGTTAAAGCCAATAGCTACGGTAAACGGAAACAATAAATAAATCCTTAAATGTTCAATTCTAGACTTGTAAGCTTACAGAGATTGACTCGAGGGCTGGACATTGAATGCCAAAGAATCCTCAAGTTAGTAATGATAAGTCGGCCACGATCACCATAATTTCCTTTGGTATCCTCAATATCACCAAGTTTATCAATAACTTTTTCCCCATGCCTCAACCGCATTTCGCTTTAACAAAGTAAATTCTTTTTAATTAATCATTGATGGAATGTAAGTACCTACGAGTAGGGCACATCAAAACTGACTTCTTTATCTTCCCAGGTTAACGCCATTGAGATTATTTAATAAATAAGTTCCAAAATGTATGTAACTTGTTTTCGATTGAGTGGCAAAACGCGATTATTGATTTATTATGCTGTGAATACAAACAGACCCATTTAGAAACTCCATTAAAGCTTTACCGAGGTTCTTATTCAACATTTCTAATCAAGTGTTTTACGAATTTCTTTCTTCCCTTGTTCTCATTTCTCGTTCGCTTATTACTTATAGCAAAAATCTTTTTTTTGTTTTGTCATTTGATGTTTATAAAATGGGATCCAACGTAGTCAACAATTCGTGATTAAACAAGCTAGAAAATGCTCGGTAAAAACCGTTCATAAAATTATATTTGGATTTTTCATCACATGTTCAAAACTGCTAACTCAATTAAATTTGATTTACTAGTCCAGCCACGGACATACTGTACGTTGAGGCTCTTGCCATTTATGTTTATAGCATAATATATTGGACCAAATTTCGTGTTTGAGTGTAATTTCAACACTTTCTAGTGCAAAGTATATAAAAGTAAGGTATATATCGGTGGATATTTTTTTAAAGATGAAACATTAAATTTTTATCACGAGTAGTTTTTATTGAACCTTTAAAAGTATGCGTAGTATGCGATAATTAAAACAAAACAGATATATAATATTTTATTTGTCACTATTACAAAAACTATGCTAATAGCAGTACTTTAAAGGGGTTTTCTAATAAATTATAAAAAGACGAATTTACAAAAGACCACTAAGTAAAAGTAGTAATGGCAATACAAGCAGTAACGTACAAATATTGTTTTGCTTGTATTTGTACTAATGAAGGTATTACAATAAAATATTTTGAACATCTGAAACCAATTAGTCTCAAAGCTACCCACCTACAAATTGTATTTGGAAATAGGAACGACTAGAAGTATTTAAGAGAAACGATTTTAGAACCATTAATTGGCAAAGAAAAATAAGATAGAATCCGATTGGTACAGATATAATTAATTGCCCAAATCAGATTGCAAATAAATATCTCATATCAGATTTTGACCATCTCAGTTTACATTTTTTACAATTTACCAGCTTTACCAAAAACAACACTCTTGGGTGGAATGATTATGTTTCAGTCAATGAACTCAGTTATCCGTAACTGGGGCATATAATGATTTAGATGTTCAACCAAAAGCTTTGAAAATTTTATTTAACACAATGTCTCCTTGCGACTCCTAATTTAAAAACTAATTAGGATGGAGTGAAGCATACATGGGAGCTGCCTTGGCTAACTCAGATGCATTCTTGGCAGCATCTTTGAGTTTAGTGGCCGCCGTCGCTGTTACATAGCCGGTTTGAATAACGTGTTGGTGAGGATACATGTTCTGAAGTACATGGTTAAAGCCTCCAACCATTTTATGGGCGTTTTTCTTGAACCTTAAACGAGAAAGCAAATAATAATTTACAAGTTGCTGATACCGATTAGAATCGGTAATACCTTTCATAGCCAAATGCGCAAATTGCCCTGCTAAAACCTCTAACTTGAGAATCAATCCAAGCATATCGCGTTGCGACAGTCTTCGACGGATTTACATCACACTGCGTGTAAGTTACCTTTTCAGTAACACTCTGAAATGAATTGATTTAATGTTAATAACCGGAATAGATTAGCCAAAGAGTAGATTTCCGCCAGAAAAAAAGGCGAGTGTTCTAAAAGCACAGTTTACCGCTACATACCATAACTTTTGTGAATCCTATATTTCTTGTATAGGTGACTAGAATCTTGTTTTTCGCATCGACTATGCTCTCTTCAACAATATAAACATACGTTGTGTTGATGAAACGTTTTGCCCAGTTTGGAATGTTATTCGTTTTAGTCAATATTCTTTTGGAAACCAGTTTTCCTGATTTCAGTTCTCTGGAGACTGTGTCCTCACTTAACACGTGCTTGCTGTAAATTAACAATCAGTGTCATCTCTTCGAAAATCCCACTTTTCTGCCAATAGATAATCTTAGAACTATATCTGTATCTAAGAACGTTTTTATTTAAGAGTACAAGTATAATTAATAAGTTTTAATTTTTAGACTAGTAACTGTTTGCGATAGTCTGATCTGTAGAGCAGTTATGAGAATCCCTTGTTACAATTACACTAGAAGCATGAAAATTCACTTGAATGAGAAACAGTTTGGTCACCCGAACGAAATATAAAGGGTATTTTAAAATAGGTCGAATTTTGTTTTTGTTTTTGAAGCGTCCTGGCGTCACACTGTGACTGGAGCCCAGGAAATAAAATAATATGATAACAATTACACGCAGTCAGGAAAATAAATCAAAATTGTAAAGAGTGAAAATAGGTAAATGTTTAAAAAACAGCCTATGTTAAATATGTGACTATTTTCCTATAAAGTGGTTGAATATAATGATCAATTTAATAATTATAATCAAATCAAAATCAATTCCTGGGTTTCAGTCATTTATTGTCTCTATTTATCAATTAAAATACGTTTTGGTGTATTTTTCCACCATCATCAGTTTTTATGTGTAACGTTGTTGCTGCTTTAAGCCTTGGCATACATTTTCAATTTTCCTGACTGGAACCCAGGAATTGATTTTGATTTGGAATTGAAACACAGTCAGGAAAGTATGTACAATAATTATAATAAACGTTCTTGAAAAAATGTCAAACAACCTTTAAACCAATTTATACAGCGCTCGAGCAAAAAATCTTCAATGACAATGTAAGAATTGATTCGATTACATCTCTAGTATCAACTTTTAGTTGAGACTTCCACTGCTCTTGATTTTACGGGAACATCATCGGATTAAACGGCTGAGGTCAGTTTTTAGCTGCTTGTAGTGGTCTCTCATGTTCTAAATCACTTAATTTATGCCTCTTTTAAGGCTCTAACAGATATGGCAATAAGAGCGATACACGGATCATAAATCCGTTTATGGGTTTGTTGCAATCAAACTTTGGTTTCTTCAAACATATTTTTCGTCTGTTTTATATTATTCTAGCTGACCCAGCAAACGTTGTATTGCCATATAAATTATTCCTAGGGTTTTTTATCATCTCAAGGTTCGCCCACTTGAGATTTTTTTAAAATTTTATTTTAAATTTATTGAATTACTAATATAGCTATTAAAAGATAGGGGTTTATGGCAGCACCCATATCACTTAGGGGTATAAAAAATAGATAACAACCTATTATCAGACCTACTGAATATACATATAAAATTTCATCAAAATTGGTCAAGCCGTTTCGGAGGAGTATGGTAACTAAAACTGTGACACGAGAATTTTATATATATATAGATTTATATTGTTATATTATGGCACTATTCTGGTGAAGTGTGAATTGCATACGAAATAAACGTGAGATGTTTAAGATTATTATCAGTACTTTGTTTTACTTGTACAAGTTGTGTTTATAATTTAATTTTAATGCGAGTCTTCCCAATAAGAGTATTTTTTCATACGTAACCGACGTTAATTGATAAAACGTATAAAGGCCAAAATAAGTTTTCTTGCTGTCGTGCAAAAAATTCTGGGAGAAGTAAAAATTATATCGCGCGATTTTTTTCCATTCAAAAGCATAAGCTGGGTGAAAAATAAGAACCACAAAATATGCAACTAGTTGACAGCTAGGTAGAAGTGATTTCGAAAAAACCATATATTTGTTATCGACATTATTTCAAAAGAATTTTATTTGTCCGTCTGATGTAAAAGTGGAAAAAGTGCATTTCTGGTAATGTATATTTACACTCGAAGAAGGTTCCAAATATATTCTACTCGAAACGCTTAAAGATACATTTGGAGCCGCTAAAACGTTACTTATTCTCTGTAATTAAAATTGCAACTGGTAAAGACGTCCATTGATGTATTTTACATATAAAAGCATGATTACAACTTATGCAACTATTAACAGGTAGGTATAGGTAGGTGCGAGCAAGGGAATTTAGATAAATATTTATCGCTTTAGATATAATTAAATCAAGGTCGAAAAATAACATTGTTTTTCATTCTCCAATTTAAAAATAATCCATCCGTTTAGTAGGTCCGAAAATAATACACTTCCAGGTGTCACCTCTTATAATATTCATAGAATCATAATTATTTAAATAATTTAAATACTATTTAGAAACTAAAAACATGAAACATGAGTTTACCTTGCTCCTATTTGATTACAAAAGAAAATCAGCATGTATGAGGAATAGGACAAAAACATTGAGCATTCCTTTTAAAGCATCTTAACTGTCTGTTACCTGTTGGGATTGGGGTACCGTTTCCAAAAGCCCTGAGCGACTTGCTCCCAGCTGTAATTAAATATTGCCGAATTTTCATAGAATTTCATTTTGTCAAGCTTTCAGGAACTTCGTCGAAAATCTTCTTTATGTAATGTTTTATGCTGGTTTATGTAATAGGAGAACTGGCCTTGTTAGAATTGGAACACCGATCGCCGTCTTTCTATTTTCTCCATCACTTTTCCAACTCCTTAAGAGGAATATGAAAAATGTTGAACACTGGAAAGCCTTTAAATCTTCAATCAAATTAAATCTGTGTCAAACACAACCTTACATGTGTGTTGAGAAACTACTAGGCTGTGTTGCCATTTGTCACGTGGCTTTTAAAATAAGGCTTTATGTAATTGAAGGTTCAAATACAGTTTGAAAAGTTAGCTAAATTTTAAGTAATGTGTGGAGTTGTGAATGTCCAATAAGTGGTTTTAGGATATTGAGTTTAAATCGTCAAGTAGCTTATCTAGTATTTATAATGTAAATTTAATGAACATTGATAGTTGAATGGAGCACTTTATGTGCCACCCGGCAACATCGAACGTAAACGTGAGAAAACCCTCGTGCTTGAATATGTTCGTTTAAGAGCTAAATTTGAAACTTTTTCTCTAACAGTTGTAGTTTCCAAATATTGTGGGTTGAAAAACTAGAATGTTTTATGGCTAATTTAACAAACTGGTTTCTTTCGGGTTTTCATCATATATGATGTCGAATTTTATAAGAGCCCGGGTAGCTCAGTCGGTAGAGCATTGGACTTTTAATCCAAGGGTCCAGGGTTCAAGTCCCTGCTCGGGCGAAAAATTTTTTATGTTAAAATTCAACTGATTTTACTTTTTGTATCTCTAAATTTTAAATTCTATCGAATCAATTAAAGTTTTATTGGAAAATTTAAAAACTCTTGATCAGGTAATCAAACTGATAAAAATCACTTGTAGGTTGGAGATTTTAGAATGTTCCGCAAAATCATTTAAATACATACTTTCTAACTGGATATCACTAATAACCAGGGTGTTATCATCTGACCTGCTAATTGATTAATAACCTTGTGTTGAAAGTTAAACTAAGGATATCTTTTGAAAGATTTCATTCAGACAATTACTTGTCTGTTTCAGTCTCCGACTGACATCCTCAGGGACGACATTAATTATAGAGTAAAACAGAAGGCTGTGCTAATTAATAGTGTTTCATCTAGTGTTCCTTAATAGTCTAAAATTTAAATATGAAAGCTGTTGAACGTCGACCTCCTCGGGTAATTATTTAATATCTTTTACTGCTAGAATAAGTTATAAATGAAATGAGGAATGAGCGAAGAAAAATCAACTTCATTTTACATTATATGAAATCAAAACGATTTTTATATAATAGAAAATAATAATAAGAGGCTAGGATCCTGGTCTCTTATTCATCGGCCAGGTGGAAAATGTCGTTGAGGTTCCAACTTTAAGAAAAAATACAATTTAAACCCGAAAACATTGGAAATGGTGCAATGAGGATGCAGTTTACGGGTTGAAACCGGTTTTTCTCGATTTGCGGCGAAACGTGACCTCCTAGCGGAAAACGTCCAATGCAAAAGTTGCAGATGATGAAAAGATCTAAAACTTGTATGTTTAACACTTTTTAATATAACCTCAAATAAACTGCCAACGGGGCAAAAACCTTTTTTCCAATATTTGTTTTTTTCACGCACATAAATGACTTAATTTACCTGAAATTTGGTAAAAGTATGTCTTTTTTGGTGCTATATAAAGTATGATAAGCTTGATTTTTTCATAGTTCAGCAGGCGACTAGTTTTCGAGTTATGTACATTTTTCGAAAAAACTTCCCTTATCTTCCACGAACAATTGCAATTGTTGACATGTCTTGACCTTTTTTGTATTTCGGTAGGGAAGGTACAAGTGGTCATTTTAACCGTTGTAACGTCTACTTTGAAATGATATATGTGACTTGGTGATTTATTTATCGTTCAACCGACTAAAATTGAGAAAAACTGAATTCCTACTCGAGATCTCAGTCATTCATGATTTCTTCAGGATTATCAATGATTTTCGATTTCATTCATTATTTCTGTTAATATTAGACTATACTTCACTGACTGCTTTCATGCAAGATTATTACAGTTGAAAAGGTTAAATAAATAACATAAAGTCTTTGATTACACATATTAAGGATGGAACTATGATTCCAAAGGAATCTACGTTTTGATCTTTTAAATACAAAAAGTATCAAGACAATTGTTAGTGGAATATCAGGGTTAATTTTTCCCGAAAAGGTACATAACTCGAAAACTAGTCGTCGTCTGAGCTGCAAAAAATTATGCTTATTCAACATCAAAAAAGACGTATGGACCTTTACAGATGTAAATTAAATCATTTATGTGCTAGAAAAAAATCAAATACTGAAAAATCGTTCTTTTGCCATTTTGACGGTAAATTTGAGATTAGCCAAAAAGTATAAAATTGGAGACTTTTTGATTTTTTTATTATCTACAACGTTTGTATTGCACGTTTTCCGCTAGGAAGTCACGTTTCACCGCAAATCGCAAAAAAAACGTTTTAAACCCCTAAACTGCATCCCCATTGCACCATTTCCAGTGATTTCGTGTTTAAACGGAACGGTGTGGAACCTCAACATTTTCGACCTGTTCCGTCCCCGTTATTAATTTATTTTAAAAACATTGCGACAAATTTTTCAAATATGTGGCAATTAGATGTATTCAAGGTTGCCTAGCATTCCTGCAAATAACGCATTTTTACATTAGAAGTTGATTACGAAGATGTTTATTTTATTAACTAGATTAACTTTTGAAGATCATTTTTTAGTCCTTTATAAAATTCAAAAAAACTGTACTAATGCTGACGAAAACTTGCGGAAAGTGTTTGTTTTGCTTTATCACACTTCAACTATTCTCTATCCCTGTCCAACGCATTACAAATCCTTATAAAATTGGATCGTGGACTGATTCGCTGAATATTTCAAGGTATAATTGAATAAAGCCAGCAATTCGTACCGGAAAGGTAAACCAGCGCGTGTACCGAGCTTTATTGACCTCTATTTAACCTTCGTGTCTGTGTGGGTTGATTTGTCATACCCGGCTGATTTCCCTTAAGCATTTCTCTAGTTTTTAGTGAAAAAAACAGCTGAAAACAGTTTATATTCAGTTTATTTTACTACCCAGTGTCATTAAACGCAATTGAGGTAACTATATTTCATAAACTTGAGGTATTTTTGGCTTTTGGGGCAATTTAATTATGGCTGTCTCGTGCTTATTAACAATTTTCATTGTTCATAGTGTTATACTAACAGCTAGAATATAAGAAAATACACAACAGTTTGCATATATAGTTTATGCTTTGCTGTCATAAACATAAAATCAATAATTTGGGAATGACGAACTGATGATGAATGATAGAATGAGGGTGTTAAAGATATTATATTAATTCAGATATTTTTATGATACAAAAACAACCATCTACGTTGTAGGCAGGTATACGTATTGTACTTGGAGCATCTTCAGTTCATCAAAACTATTATTACTTAAATGGTTGCCCACCCTCGAAAACCATTGCTTTACCCGAATTGTGGCAGGGTTTCATTGGTGAAAAAAGAATAAACATCTCAAGAAAACTGTTGACAAGTTAGCTATTTTGAAAAATACCTGGGTCGGTAGACGCTATTAAATTTTCAATTACTGGAGCTCCGTTGAAATCAAGATTTTAAGGAAATATTCTATGTTGAAACAAGTCGATTTCTTTCTTTTAAACAGTTAAAAAACTTGGACGAGCAAGGTCCAAGTGTCGTTCGTTCAAAAGCCCGCAAAGTAAAGAAAGGCATAAAGCACATTGCAAAAAGAGTCATTTGAAATCACTCGAAAATTGTTGGTTGTATCAAAAAGTCACATGTTGTACTTTTTTCACAAGTTTCCTCAAAGTTTCTTTACAAAACGATTGGACCGGTGATCACCACATCAACTCTCAAAAGTTGCATATGCTCGGTGGCTCTTCTAGCCAGTTTTTCCTAAATACCTATTGGTTTACCCTATGTTTATTAATTCTATGAGACCTACATGTATACCGAGTTTAAGAGCTGATCGTTCGCTAGTTGACACATAATAGATAATATTGTAAAGAAAGCGCAAAACTTAAACCACAAATTTTGCAATAGCATACGGTAAATTACAGGGTCGATCGAGTGCATAGACTGATAAAAAAAAATCTAAGTTGATAATGGTGACCCGAAAACCTAGCGTTGAGTTCGATAGCTGATCGTATACATATAATCTTGTAGCGGATAAAAAGTTGTTTTAAAAATTTGACACTTATTTTTAAACCATATTATCAAATAAACTCAGTACGTAATTTTGTTTAGCATCAAAACACACAATTTTGTTCTAATTTAACCGGCTGCGAATCTTCTACAATTTACGAGATTATTCCAATTTCCAATAGTAAAAGTTCGATTTTGTTACACCCTGTCGTATTGCCTTATTCGAATATCACCCGGTATATATGAGTAAATGTTTTACCAAGAATACATTATGTTTATTAAATACCATGTACATATTCAAAAAGCTAGTATTTCTTGTGATTTTGGACGTTTTTCTATTCACTTTGCACCTTGAAAGCAAAATACTGTTTCAAATATTGCCTTCGAACACACTTCTTAGAATAGATCAGATGAGAACCCTTTCAGTTATGCTTAGTAATCATTGATTTAAAAGTAAAAAGAATTTCAACATCAATAATATTCTTGGACAATAATTGGATGGCAATGAAATCAATTTTATTTAGCCTCGAATTAGATACAGCTGCTACGCTACGATTTAATAAACTGATTTGGAAAAAACTGATTTTTGAAGTACATAGATACTTATCGAATTACTTTCACATTTCAAGGAATCCATTCCAAGGATATTAACTGACATAGTAATAAAAATACATGCTTTTTCTCATTATTCACATACTTACTGTACACTAACAAGTTGTGTGACCTATATGGGCATTCTGTAATTTTCAAGTTTTAAAGGCCGGATATAACATGTTCACACATAATTAAACGGGAATAATGTGAAAGTCATTTTTCTGTTAACATATTTTTAATTTTCTCTATAAAAACCAATATTCTTTTACCTCAGATTAGTACTGTAGTAGATAGTACGTTTACTTGTGCAGAGTTTTATTTTTAAGTATATGATAATTATCTGGCCTTTGTATGGCAAAATGTTTTATACTGATTTTTATTTTACCCGATTTAAAATTTTGAACAATTTGTAGGGGCACATAACAATTTTTTCATGATACATATTTCATATCCGCAGTAGTTTGTCAGATGACTCAGACGGATGTTTCACTTAGCGACAAAAGCCCAGCGAAGATTTCGTTCAGCCAAATATTTCACTACGTTTATATAAACATGGGTTTGCAAGTGGTTTATTTCCATGCTTTATAAATAAAAAAAATGCTATAAAATCCAGCAATCAAACCTAATTGATCCAGAGAGCGTCACGGAGTAATGAATAAATAAATAAACGTTTATTTAAATCGACTAAAGAAAGTTATTAAGTTTTTAAGAAAAAAGCACGGTCAAAAAACTGAATTAAAAAAATGTTAAGTATCTTTAAAAAAAGATCCATGCAGCAAGAAAACAAAACCCACACATTTTCCCACATTTGGTGAATGGAATCTGTTCAACGCAGTCGTTTTAACTGTGAACACCCGGTAGAATTTCATCGAAAAATAGATCAGCTGCTCATTTAGTGATAATAAAAATCTATATCCTGGCTTTCGTTAGCAACTCAAGTCAAGTATCACAAATCATTTATTTACATTTACAATATGATATCAGTTTACAAAAAAAATACAGAAGCCATTATTCTTGTGTGCAACACCATTATTATCATTAACATGTGAAGTTATCATTATCACTTGTAGGTGAAATGATTATATGAGCTTTTATCTACATCCATTTTAAGGGGAATGTGACAAAATTAAGAGATATGTTATGCAATCACTAGGAAAACATATAATAACGTTAATCATAACGTCCTGTTATGATATGACGTGAAATGTTTAACATCTTTTACAACTATACAAATATTTATATATTTTTATTTTATAATATTTGTATGTTCTTGAGCTTGAGCTGTAAATAAGATAGACGAATGTATCGAAATGCTTATCGGACTATTAATTACCTATAGAAATAATAATGCAAATCATAACAGTTTAAGTAGTTTTGATCAAAATTAGAGGTTTAAATATTTTATTTTTTGATTGCAACTATTTATATTGGGATGCTGTTGCGAAACAATCAGATTTTATGAGAAAGGTTTTTTCACAAAATTTCCAATAAAAGAAGCACTTTTTAATAGAAAAATCAAGAACTTTATACCTACTCATCAATTCCTCCTCACTAATGCAGATTGGAAATACAATAAACTAGTTGAATATATGGGGCAACAATCCACCATATGTCAGTAATTATTTGTCACTATTTTGAATAGTTCAAGCTGATTGAAGATTATCCTTGAAAACCTTGAAATATTTTATTCAAATTCATACAAATCTGACCTGGAAAGTTTCTGACCCATAGTTGTACATAAGCAAGTAAGTGTTTCTTATCTCGCAATTGAGCGAAAAAGAATCGGAAGAAGCGCATATTGATTATCTCTATCAATGGGGTTTATCAAATTACTAGATGATTTCGAATTTGCGAACCTATTGCGCTAATTAGGTACCATTCTTAAATATCAGCTTCAGTGTATAGTTTATTTCACAGTAAGTAAGTCATTTAGTTAACTGTTTATATTTTAGGAAAACACTCACTAGGTAGAGGTACCTATTTATTATTGTTTCGTTTGGTACCTATCAAGCAGATTGCCATTTAAGTTTTTTAGAGGTTTTACTGATATCATATTATTTCCACACTCCCACTCTTAATTTCACTTTAATTATTTCTACCTATATTGAAAAAAACCTGGGTAAATTATTTACAAATTTTGGTATTCTCAAATATTTAGATTTTTAGCGTTATTTTTTTGAGGAAAATATCTTACGGTTCCTGGTGGAAAAGCCAATGTACGTCATGGAAACAAATGAGATGACAACGGTTTTTCTATTTTAGCGAAGGTTTATAAATATACTTGTTTCTTCCGTCGTATAACTAGTACCTATACGTTTTGGTTAGGTTTGCTTCAATGTTCGGCGGCATAGAACATTACGCGATATGTATATTGCATTATCTAAGCGATCTAAATTTAGATATTGCCGATTATTTAAAAAGCCTTGTACACTTTTGCGTCCTAGAGCAGATGCATCAGATAATAATTGTAAATGGTGGGGATTTTTAAACTTGTAGGCCGACACTGCAAGGTAATTTCAAGTTTGTTAGCCGGAGAAATCTGGATTTTTGATAAGCTGCGATTTGAGCCAAGGTTTCTTCAAAACAAACACTTCCGTGCCCTGCAGATTGCAGCCAGAACAATGGTTTGGACAACAATCAATGACCGAATCAGCAATGTTAATCCCGAGGTTTGAACCTTGTGTAGATCCTGCCAGCAGTTTTCAGTTTCTAATTTTTTTCTACTGTATCTGCCTGATTTTTTTTTATCATCATGACTGCCCCTCATGCCTTTGTTCATTTTTTTGTCATAATGCTTGTATTTTACTGCTTGGTTTTAATACAGCAAGCCAACATGCTTTGATTGATACCTATACACGATTTTTTTACTTATTTTTTTTGTATAAAGGTTTTATAATCGTATTTCTGGTTGAAATTGCAATGCGTGTATTTGTTCATAATGTTATTTTAAAATCAAAACTGCTTTAAAAGTCAATGAACTTGAACTTTAATAACAAGTTGAGTTGGCCTCCTTTATTTTCTTATTTACACAATTTGATAAAAAAGTTTGAAATATTATTTTTGTTTAGATGAGCGCAAATGTGCTACCGTTCCAGATGCAAGCTGCTGAGTCCAACACCCAGTTGGATCATCTATGTGCTTTGGACATCCATTCCAGAGCTTCCTATGTCAGACTTAGTGGTATCATCTGTACCATTGGTAAGAAAATAAATTAATGTACATTTTCATTTCAGATTCAGAATTCTTAAGGTTCTTTGAAGATCGACCTGCTATAAAATGTGCAAATCCTATTTAAATCGTTTAAAAATTGCAGCTTTTATTAAATTTGTATCGAATGCCGTTTTATTACTTAAAACGGTAACTTATCTATTCCAATTCAGAACTCTTGGTTCATATACTCAAAGCTTCATTATTAAGTAAGGATATAGAGGCTTATTTAGTGCTCATATTTTCCACTGAGTCTTCTGTATTAAGAAATGGATGAGGGAAAGTTCTTAAGTTATTGTAATTTAAATAATATATACAAGAGATTAAAAAAAGGTTGACGCTTAAAACATGTTTTTAAACGAAACCACTCGTTTAGTCTGTTACTGCTCATGTCGACGTTTCAAATGTACTTTAAACTTTCGTCTACGATTGTTGCACGTGAAAAGATTGTCGATTTTTTCCTAAATAACCCTTTCCTAATATGTACATCTTTTTAAGTCATCTAATTAGGTTCCTTAATTATTGGGGAAGGATTCGTTAATGGATAATTCCTCCTGGAAAAATGCCCTTCAAGAAGCAGTCTTTGCTAATGAAAAAAATACTTAGGTATATTATTAAATAAATATTTAAAACATTAAATGAACGATAATGTTGTTGACTATCGAAATAGAAACTCTTCTATGTAAAATATCTCCAAAATGAATCCGAAGAGTTCTTTCTTATTGATAATAGAGGCAATTTTTATATTTTATGAAATTGATGATGCAAGTGGTGTATTGAGACACCGAACCGACGTTTAAAGATATTTTTGACCAATCGTTTATTCTAATTTATTTTCACTCTTTTAGCAATGTTTTCAAGTTTCTAATGTTTAAAATATTTTTTTTGTAAATTTCTGAGAAGATAAAAGTCTTATATGTATTATTTTAAGCGATTTTTTAAGGAAGTTTTGTACTTTACGAATGCTGTCGTCATGTAAAGTTAAACTAAAAAATTATCTCGATAGGACCTGCATCAAAGGATCCTGCTGTCTTAGAAAAGATGATGGAAGTGGGTATGAACGTGGCTCGGCTTAACTTTTCCCATGGTTCTCATGAATATCATGCCGAGACCATCAAGAACATCAGGGAAGCGGTGGCAAACTACAGCAAGAAGATTGGTATGACTTATCCTTTGGCTATTGCTTTGGATACTAAAGGTCCCGAAATCAGAACTGGATTGTTGGAAGGCGTAAGTTTGCGTTATTTATATCTAATTATTGGTTTATGTTTTTGTTTTTAATGTAATAATATAACAGGATCAAGTGATCAAATGCATTAGAGATTCAACAAAAGCAGTTTTAAGAGTTGGTATTTTGATATTTAAAACCTTTTCACGATTTCATTTTTATAAATATCCACATTTACGATTTATTATGGAAAATTAAACTCTATTAACTGCCTATGACTTGAGAAAAATATATGTACCTAATATTATATTTGTTCTATTTGCAGGGAGGATCTGCTGAAATCGAATTAAAAAAGGGCGATACTATTAAGCTGACCACAGATAAAGCTTACGCCGAAAAAGGAAACAAAGACACTGTATTTGTTGACTACGACAATATCCAAAAAGTGGTCAAAGTTGGCAACAAGATTTACGTGGATGATGGTCTAATTTCGTTGGTGGTCAGCCAGATTCAGGGATCCTTCCTAACGTGCACCATTGAAAATGGCGGTATGCTGGGCAGCCGTAAAGGTTAGTTTATTGGAAAATTAAACCTGATGTCCTTAATTGAAGGGTTTACCTTTCAGGTGTTAATTTACCCGGTGTCCCCGTTGATCTGCCAGCCGTGTCCGAGAAGGACAAATCCGATCTGCAGTTTGGCGTTGAACAAGGAGTTGACATGGTCTTTGCCTCATTTATTAGAAATGGAGCTGCACTAACTGAGATCAGAAATATCTTGGGCGATGCTGGAAAACATATTTTGATCATTTCTAAGATCGAGAACCAGCAGGGTGTGGCAAATCTGGACGAAATCATTGAAGCTTCTGACGGTATTATGGCGGCTCGTGGAGATTTGGGGATTGAAATTCCAACCGAAAAAGTATTCTTGGCGCAAAAGCAGATGATTGCTCGATGCAACAAGGCTGGAAAACCCGTGATATGTGCCACTCAAATGTTGGAATCAATGGTAATTTCAAAATAAGTCCAGCACGATAGATCTGATTTTTAAATATTGCCATTTAAAACAGGTGAAGAAGCCCAGACCTACTCGTGCTGAATCTTCAGATGTTGCCAATGCTATCTTGGATGGTGCTGATTGTGTTATGTTGTCTGGAGAAACTGCTAAAGGCGACTATCCTCTGGACTGCGTTCAAACCATGGCCAGTATTTGTAAGGAAGCTGAGGCTGCCATCTGGCACAGACGGCTGTTTATTGATTTGTCTCTTAATGTGAGTTTTTCGTAAAGTTACGCATTGTTATTAGGGCAGATTTCAAAAGGCGATTTCAAAAATCTTTTGACATTCCAATGTTTTACACAGTTTTGCCGGTTTTCGATACCAATGAGATTGATTTTTTTTAATCTACTTCTTAACACTATTTTATGATGTTAAATTCTGCTATAACAAATTTCTAATATACAGGGTGTTAGTGAATAAGTGCGACACATCGGGGGTAATTCTGCGTGAAAAATAATTTAACGATGTATTTTTGAGCTCAAACCAGTCGAGATAGAGAAATGAAGTTTGGTGGGTTTTAAGAAGTCGCCATTGCGCATTTCTTGACATGCAAATAAGAATTTTATGTTCATCATTGGCGCACATATGGGTAATGATCTCAATTGATTACAGGCCACTCCACCAATTGACGCTGCCCATACTGTTGCAATTGCCGCTGTTGAAGCTTCCACAAAGAGCTTGGCGGCCGCAATCATCGTAATTACCACTTCTGGACGATCTGCACATCTCATTTCCAAGTACAAGCCAAGGTAAGTTTCGAAAATTGAAAACCTCATTCATTTTAATCTGCCTCAAATTTCTCTAGATGTCCCATCATTGCTGTAACCAGGTGCGCCAGAACTGCTAGACAGGCCCATCTTTACAGGGCTGTATTGCCTGTTTTATACGAACGTAAGTCGTTTGCAATATTTCGATTTCAATTCAGGATAAACGTTTTTTTTCTTCTGTAGAAGACAGACTTGGAGACTGGCTTCAAGATGTAGATGCCCGAGTTAATTGTGGAATTACTTTCGGAAAGTCAAAGGGCTTTATCAAGTCTAGTGACCCAGTTATCGTGATTACTGGCTGGAAGCAGGGCTCCGGATTTACCAACACTATGCGTGTCGTGTATGTATCTGAAGAGCTTGGCACAATCTGTGCAGCCTAATTGATCATGTGTATGTTTTTGCATGCTGGTTGTAGTTAGTGAATTGTGCAACTAATAAAAAAGCTGCTTTTACTGACTATTGACTACACGGCTGGAGAATTTTATTAAAAACGGTCGCTCTTTCAATTTCAAGCTAAGTTTGAAAATCATTCTAGTATGCTGTGGTGTATATAAACATGAAAATATGATTTTCCTAATTTATACAAAATAAACTGCTGAACAAAATGAACGTTACATGGCCAAATATTCCATAACTTTGGAGATCTCAATAACTTCTGATTGCTTCGAGCGAACGAGTTTCTGTTTGAAGCGTTATTTAGCCCCCATATGATGTCTGTTAGTCAATGTTTTGATCAAAATTAAACATCTCCGACAAATTTTGTACAGAGTGGCAACTGGAAAAATGCAAAACTCGGAAAGTTCGCATGCTCCTAGTTGGCAAAGAAAAAGTTTTTTGGGTTCCAACACCAAAAGTTTAAAGAAAAATCAAATAGCTCGAAACGGTTCTTTAATTTTTCGGCCATCTCTTTTATTTACAGGGTCTTCTCAAAAATCAACTTTTTGGCTTTGGCCCGATTTTCACGATCTAGCGCTCGTATTGAAGCTAAAGCTTCATAGACAATTTAAGACAAAAATTCGATAAACAGGGTTACATGACAAATGACCCAAATCAGAGACTTTCAACTGAACAACTGAAGTGAAGTTCACTTTCAAATATTTCGTTCATTCATACAACTCGGAATATCGATATTTTTTTTCTCAAGTCCACTGATAAGCCCTAAATTTTTACAAATCACTACAATACCAAAAAGTTGATTTTTTTGCGACCGCTCTGTAAATAAACGAGTTTCTTCGAGATTTCGAGGTCTATCTTAAGCCTGTGGGGTTGAAATACAAAAAAACACTTTTTCACTAGAGTAATCAGCAAGAGTTAAGTGCACTAGCAGTGATCAGCAATATGGTTGTTTCAATTAAATTTTCAATAATTAACGAATTATGCGTTATTTCATTTGTAAATTTCATGTTTTATTTATTATTCTGCCTATTTTGTATCACAGAGTTTGGGTACTTTATTTGCTTACTGTCTCTAATACATCTACTAGATTTGCAGTTTGTAGACTTAAACCCGGTTATGTTGCTTTTGTGTTAGAATTGCATTGTATAACACTAACTCAGGTAATGTTTAATTGAAAAACATTACTATCTATAATATTCACTAATACCAATTTTTTTTTTAGCAACGTCGAGTAAGGCAAATTCCAGAGGACTCATCTTTGTAGTGAGAAATTCATAAATTATTAAAAATTAAGATTTACACTTTCATTGCAGTGTTTTGGTTTTCACACCATTACAAAAGCGTCTATATTATGAGTGTGATTATCTTAATAACTATTTAAATGGAACACAAATTGAAAATTATACAATATCATTAGCTAGAATGTTCATAATAAACAATGTATGCAAAATCGCGTGTTTTTTTCGTTTTAAAACTTAATTAGCAAAGGTGAGGTAAAGGCGTTGGTAAAAATCGTACTCTTAATATATTTACAAATGCAAAACAATCCAAATTTGATCTCCAAATAAAAATACAAATAAATAAAATCTTCCTACATAAGAATGTACATTCAACATTTTAATTTCTTACCGGCGCTATATGGAAAATATGTATGTACATGAACTAATAAATCAGTAGAAATACATGTTCAGTGAGCTATACCTCTGTATAGAAATCAGACAATTCTTAAAATAATAAAAATACCTGAACAGTTTCTTATAATTATCTCAATTATATGTATAAACTCTATTGGCGCTTGCCTATAAGTCTCGTATAGATCTGAATATTTCCGCCAATTAGCACAAATCACGGCTGAAAACGGAGCGACGCCTCTAGAGGCTAACCAATAAACAAATGATCTTTAAAGTATTTTAAAACTTATAGTTATATCTAGAAACGTAAAAACATGCTTAACACAAACACTCAATCTTATAAGGCATTTTAGTTATGAGTTTGAGTCGAATTTTTAGGAAAACTCTTGCTGGAGCTTTGTTTTCTGGCCAAAAATTGTTTAGATCTATACAATCTATACACTTAAGTGTATCTTCTATTTGATAAATTGTAATTTTCGCACTTAGAATCAATGCAATTAAACAAAAATCCATTTTTTAATTAAAATAAATGAGGTTTTTATTAAATATTTAGTAGTTGAGGTAACCGTATTAACTCTTAAGTAAAAGTACCTTCTCAAATACAGTTTATCCCCTTTAAATAACTGAATTTGTCTTATCTCCTGTAGCTTAAATACAATATTAAGATTTGCCTGTAAAAAATTAAAAAAATGATTTCTTTAAAAAAACTCAGTGATAATGCAGTAAAACCTTTAATGGAAATCTCTTACTTAAAGGACATATTTTTTAAGTAAAGGATATTTCCATAGACGAACTTTTAAATACGTTTAGAGTTAATAAATGTTGTAATCAATGAAAAACATTTAACATGACTAGGCTCTTTTGATGTAAGATCTGATTGTAATAGAAATGTGTTTTTTGCCTGAAAACCATGGGACATTAAAACCGATAAAAAAATCTTTTAGCTCTGTAAAAGTAGGTGCACAGCGGGGGACGAGCTGTGCGATGCGACAACCCGATAATCGCGAAAAACATTCATAAAGTTTTAGATTACTCTGCGCATACTGTCAGCTAGGCTGAGGGAGGCGATATGATTATGGCCGTTGAAAAACACAAATTTTACAAAAAAAAGCCAAGAATCCCACAATCTGGCTCATAATATCAGTAGCAAGAGAAAATGCGGTTCTTTATGTGAGGAAAACTAACTTTAATAGGAAATTTCTGGGAGATTCCAGGATTTTTCCAGTTACGAAAAGCTAGATTAATCTCATGTGACCATATTTTTCTTTAGACTTTTTCAACTTTTTCACTCTTTCAATTACCGGTGTCTCCGATAACAGCACGAGCGTTAGAAAATCCTTGGAAAATACGGCCTGCCCAAGTCAAGCTTTAACTCACAACTGAGAGCATTAAAAAATCGCGCTATATATGCAAACTCGTCGGACTCGGTCGCCGCTGTGCACGTACCCTAAGTAGGGAATTATTTTGGCAGACAGATTAAATAATATCTGGCAAGTTGGTCCCTTAGAAACCCACTGTTCAGAGGTTTTACTGTTAACACTGTACACAACCGAACTCTTGGAAAACCATGTGCGAACATATTTAGTAAAAGGCACTAATTGAAGTATTTACCTCAAACCGACTTTTAAGACTCCAGTCTTATCATCAAAGTAAAAGTATTCACAAAATAATATAATTTTGGACGTAAAGGGCTCTTTAGCAAACCAAAATCAAGTAGCACTCACCGAGTACAACGGAAATAAAGTTCAATGTTGACGCGCATCAATGCACTTTTTGTTGCTTTACTCACCTACGTGAAAAATATCAGATTTATACAGACGTTGCATTCGTCACTCGTTATTATAAGTACGGAACCACTAAGTCAATGGGTTCACTGTCTTTATGATCTTTATTTTCCTCGGATTCCGATTGATCACAGGTTTCAAGGTATTTGATAACTTTTTGAGTCGCTTTCACTGCACATACACTTGAAGCTTCAGTCTACAATAAAACGTTAAAAGTATACACAATGCTCAAGGCCTTGTAAGAATGTATTTACCGAAGCAGTAAGATTCATAAAGTTGTAGAACTTTTTCAGCAGTTCTACCATGTCGGTAAAATTGTTTTCTCGCAAAAACTGCCGAATGTTATCCTGATATACCTCGTTTTCCATAATCAAAAACCCAACGAGCATCACGATGTATGAAGCCAAAAATGTATATTCCATGTGTGTGCCTGCTTTTTGTAGCACTGTAAGACAATCAGAAATCAGGCAAATTACAGTATAAATCAACCACCAAAACTTACATTTCGCTACGGTCTCTTCAATAAATTCTTCATTTGACTTGTTTTGCGGCTGGGCTTCTGTTCCTGGGTCTTGCTCATCTTTTTCACCATCTAAAATTGCGTTAGTCTTATTTTCGGCTATTTTCGCACAACCTTCCCATTCGTAAAACTGTACAATTAAAGCTTCCACTGCACTTTCTTCTCCTACAAATTGGAAAATGAATAAAACGAAAATCGCTAAAACCCTCTTAATCAATCTTACTTGAATATATGCTTTCTAGTTTGGATGGTGCTTTTGCATCTATCAACAGCTTTTTATTTGCCTCTTGGTCTTGAATGAGATTAATTAGTAACATCAGTACCTAAAGTTGGACAAAAAATTAATACTTGTTGATAATGTATAAAGTATTTTACGGCATACCAACACTCCTAGTTCGAATTTCTTTTGTTCTGGAATGTAATTGGGCACCTGGAGCAGTAAATGTAGGCTAGTCTCGATAATACCAGGTCGGGATCCTATTAATTGACTTCCTATAGCTATAATAAATGGAAGTGAAAGCGAGAAAAGTTTGGTAAATTTTCGATATTGGCTTACATTGTTGTCTATAATGATGAGTCAGATTTATAAGCACTTTGAGGGTAACCAATAGAGCCTCCCGAATTATTGTGCCTTTAGACGATTTATCCGCAATGTCGGTAACTGGATACAGAGGTATTTCCACATCGCATAACTTGTATAAATTTACCAGAGTATCAATCATCATACCATCGTTGTATTTCAAAATATACGTTTGGTTTTCTTCATTATTTTGAGTAACCTGGAGGACGAAAATAACCGGTTTCAATCATAAATGATGGACTTGCGAGTTGCTGCCTTAAATTAAGTTTTCCACATTGTTGGATCAGAAACAGAATTTTGTTAAACACATTTACATTAAAATTTAAAAATATTTAGTACTAGAAATTGTGACGAAAATCGGAATAAATTCGAGAGCCTATCCAGAACACATTTAACCAGCCGTTCAGAGCTAACTATTTTATGAACGGTCATTCAATATAACGATTTTACTTCGCATCAAATTACTTACATTTTCGAGTACTCGAAGACATCGGTCCACTTTCTTTAACTTGTCCAACAAAGGATCTGTCCAACTAACAACATAGTCAGACACTTGCCGGCAACATTCGCAAATAGTTTTCATGATGTGCTCCAAACCTCCCAACTCTCGTAATTCCTCTTTGAACCATTCTCCCGCCCGCTTGGAAGTTAACGACAGCAAGGTTTCCATAGCCAATTGGCCCGTTGTAATATTCTCCAAATTTAAATGCATCGCGTGACCTTGGCTCTGAATTTCACCGCAAAGTTCTCGAACTTTTTGTTTGTTTTTCTCTAACTGGGCAGAGGTGAGGCCGCAAACATCTAGGGCCTAAAAACATCAGTAAGTCGCAATCCTCAAAGGTTGATCTACTGGAAATGTACCTGTTGGTAGCTAACGTCCGACTCTAACAAATTCAACATGAGTTCAAGGCAATCTCTGTCTAAGTCCATGTTTAACCGATCTTGGCTTAGTACGAACATAACTGTGGCTGTACAAAGGCCTAAACTTTGATCTTTGGTAGCGTCATGAAGGGCTTTGAAAAATTTTGCGACAGTTCCATGCGCTCTAACATGCATGCGAAATGCCGGGACCATACATTTGGAAGCCAAAGTAATGGCTGACAAACACCTAAAAGGTCAAGAACTAAGAAAAAAGAGAAGAAAACTGCTGTACTTTCATATTTAGTAATATAAAGTAATTTTTTATCTAGGTTTCTATACCCTCCACAAACGTCCACTCTTACCTGGTACTAACAGGGTTGTTATCTTGTAAGGCATCCAGTATATACTCAACGTCATCATTGAATTCCTGGAATTCACCAATTTCCTGTATCTGGTGAGCTTTTTTCACATTGCGGACAACCATGTAAAACTAGAAAATCACATTAAGTTGATGAATACGTAAATAAGGATAATTGTTAGGCGCTTGCAGCTTAAGCATACTCAGTCATGGTAATAGTTTTACTGATCGCATTTGTTCCTCCTTGTAGGTACATAAGTCTTTCGTGAAAACCATCGACAGAAGCAAAGAAAAATAGAAACAAAATTTCCTGTAGAGATACAGTGTATTGAAGTTTAAAAAATATGTATTACGCATGGATTAAATTTATTGCTCTGAAATCCCCACTTTCTTTCGACAATTTTATTTTAACTTCTTCAAAGCCTTCCTGACTACTGCAAAACGGTGTTAACAATTTTTATTTTTATAAGTTCATTGTGTCCTTTCGCCAGGTCGCATGACTCCACACAAAAAAGTCTAAAGCTTGAATACCTGAAGGCCGACCGACAAATATTGATTATGTTCAAAATTGACGGAAAAACAAACTTAAAAAGAATAAAAGATTTAGGAAATATGTCTATACGGATTTTCTTTTATGAATAACACACACACACTCAAAAGAAACCTGCTCCCTCTCGTAGCTTCAGGTGAAATTTTTTCGAAGCACCAAATACTGCATGATAAAAAACACTTTAATTTCACTTACTCCTTTATCAGCCGTTGTGCATTTAACACTTGTGACATCTTGAGATTCATCAGTCAGGGTTACTCGGGTAAGAGGATCGCCTAAAATGAGAGTGACCGATTTAATAATAAAGAATAAAGAGCAAATGATAAAACTCAAGTACCTTTAAATTCGAAATTACTATCTAATTCAACGTTTTCCGTTGGAGGTCTGGCAGGAGTTTCTCCACCATCCTTATCCGTCCATTTGTGAACATATCGTGCTGTTCGTTTCTTGGTACCATCGTCAACCTACATTAACAATTAACATATTCAACGTGGTTGAAAATTTCGAGGAGTTAGTCCTCTGAAAGCAGCGTTGAGAGCTTTGTAAGTTTGTGTTATATTTAGCAAAAATTGGTTGGGTGGATTTTTTAACAAACTCCAGTAAATATACCCTTTTTTGAATCTTCCTGTATAAATAATACATCAGTACTGTATTCGTTAGAATAGATTAATATTTCCAAAAGAAATAAATATTGCTACCTACAAATGGAAAAATCTAAATCTTAAAAAAATCACTTACCAATGCTCTACTCTTGAAAATACTTCCTTTCTTCTTTGAAATTACCAGCTTAACCGGGGGAGGATCGGGTGGATTTTCTGAATTTTTTTCCGGAATCACGTCTTTGCTCTTTTCTACTTCATTAGCAGGCTGATCTGTACTTGGAATTATCGTTTGCTTTACCTAGCGTGACAATCCAAAGTTGTGAATTAATAAAAATTGCCTTTTGGTCAACTTAAAACCGTACCTCCGATTCCGGCACGGTACTATTTGAGTCGCTGTCTGTGCCCCATTCATCTTCGATGCTCTTTTTGTTCGATTTATTGCTTATGGGATCAGCTAATGGAATTTCTTTGATTTTCACTATTGGAAAGTTCTTCTCTTTTACATTCTTATCTTTTGCCTAAGGAACATAAATTAAAACCCAATGTAAAGTGGATAATTTAAGTTACCTTTGCTTTCTTCTCTGGATCAATAAATTCTTTAACTTCCTCTACCAGCTCTTGAATGTTGTTTGTTGTTTTGCTTCTGTTTCTTAAGCCCCCTCTTAATGAAGGCTTAACAGTTTTATCTTCCACTATTTCTTCTTGAAATTCCATAACGTCTTTTGGCTTGCTACGCTTTCTCAGCCCTCTAGCAGGCACAGCTGGTTTTGATGCTTTGGTATTCTCTATTTCTTTAGC
Organism: Dendroctonus ponderosae; assembly: GCF_020466585.1. NCBI lineage: Eukaryota > Metazoa > Arthropoda > Insecta > Coleoptera > Curculionidae > Dendroctonus > Dendroctonus ponderosae. The sequence continues at coordinate 8,811,683 of NW_026018916.1, forward strand.
TATATTTTCGATAGTTTCGACTATTTCCTCCGTATGTTGTTGAGAAGATTCTGCATCCAATTTTGCCAGTCTTGATTCCAGAGACTCTTCTTCTTGTGATTCCGTGACGTCGGCTTTATCTTGAGAAACACTTTCCGAAATAATCAGTTCTAATTCCATGTCTCCCTCCGCTTCTGCTGAGTAAGGTTCCTGCAAGTTTATAAACAATCCATAGCTAGTTTTAGTTTATGACGCTTTTTAAACCAGCTTTTCTTACCGAATTTGTATCGCCAATTTTGGCTTCTTCTGGTTTTACAGGCTCCTCAACGCCCCCATGTAATACTGCCATAACATCTTCAATGCTTTTGTCCGCTACAAGTTGATCATCTATGAGTTGTGGTTCGGAAGGTGCGATATTTTCATCTTGTTTTTGTGGAACATCACTTAATGGCAATTCTTCAGTTGGCGGTTGATCCGGAGCGTGTTCAGAATTATCGATTAACTTTGGAGAATCCGGTTTTAGTAAGCTGGCGTATAAGGCTCTACGCTCTTCTTCAAATTTCTCAGCGGGCACATATTGTGGCGACATTTCACTCTTTGGAGACTCTACAGGATAAGAGAACCAAATTAATATCGATACATCAATAGGGCTTAAAAATTTAACACCTTTTCTAGATCCAATAAACATGGTAAACTCTGACGCCGTGTCGGAACTCACAGGACTGCTACTAGGATCCATCTGCATACTCCTTCGTGCACTGCGAGTAATGCGGCAATTGGAAGGTCTTGGAGACGTTTGTGAATTGGACGTTTCTCGCAAAGCACGTGGGGAGGTAGATGCAGATTTAGGAGTGGTACTAACCAAGCAAACGAACGTTAATTACACAATATCACAATGGTACCACTGATATATTACTTTGGTGTAGTTGCTTTATCTGAGTCATCAGTATCGCTCACTAACTGCGACTTGCCTCTACATATTCTTAAAACTATAGGTGGCTTTGAGGTTTCACTGATATCACTTTTATCCGAGCTTCTTCTTCTCTTTATAGGTCGTTTAGATGGTAGAACTTTCTCCTGTGCGTTTTTCGATGCATAAAACTTCTTCGGCGATGAACTACTTTTAGTTTGTCTGGCATAATTAAAATAGCTATTAACTGCTCCACGATGTACAAATATAAATCTTCGTGCATTGGAAACAAAAAGTTTAATTAATTTTACCTGTCTGAATATTCACGAGAGCTGCTCCGCGCTTTCTTCGTAGGCGGCTCATAGCTAGCTGAGGATGAATAACTTGGAGTGGTGTTACTTGAGTCCTCATTAGCATCACGACTTTTAAAGAACTTTTTTGGTTTGGGAGCAGGTGCAGTACTATTAAAAAGGGAGTCGGAATAACACTCTGGCTACAGTTTTATTCATATTTTTACATTTAAGGCTATGATATGCAAAGTGGCCTAAGCCCAAAATTCAACAAATGAGAAAAACGCTTTTAAAGTTTTGGACAAGTTGATAGTGTAATAACATTCCTAACGTAACAATTATATTGGAATGTTTTTGCAAAACAAGATACAATTTTGAATTCTTTTAATGAGTGATATTTAAAATATGAAAAATCTTATTTTTTTGCAAAAACGCGGATTAGGCCATTTTGTTTTTTTCATATAAGAGGAAATATATGGTTTAGGCTACTTAGACACACTGGCATTAAGTATAAAATTATTGATTATAGAGACTTTAGGAATGGCTTGTAGGATAATACGCGTTTGAAAAGTTGGCCACCCTGATTGCAGCACTCTGCACCGCTACCAATAGTGTATGAGTAATGCAATATTTTTTCTTGTTCCTCTGAAAATGTATCTGAGTGCCACGACAAAGAGATAAAAAACAAAGCGTATTATTAATTAATTGCAAAACTTAAATTAATAAAGATGCAAGCAAATGTATGGTGATTTGAAAAGTTTACTCTACGTGGAGGTGCTTTAAGGAGTTAAAAAAGTAAAAGCCTCTGATAGCGATCAGTATAAAGACGTGGATTGTACAAGCCGAAATGCTTAGAGGAAGTTTAACAAACATTAAGAGTGTTTGCTTGTTTGTTTGTTTGATTCTAGAATCCATGTCTATAACAGCCCTTGAAACTCGCTGGCCAAGCCTTAAACGCACGTCCAACAAACTGCTACCTGCGTTTATCATCACGCAGAAATTCACCACTCTTGGCATGATATAATACAGTAAAACTCTTTAACCCGAACTTCCAGTAATCCAAATGTCCGGAAGCTGCCGCTATAGTCCGAACAACAATTCGTATATCCAAAGAGCGCTTGTCCAGCAGATCCCACACTTCCAAAATGTGTTATCCAATGTCAGTAGAAATTTTAGAGAAAAACTTTATAGTATTTATATTTAAGCCTATTTTTTATAATAAAACTTACAATGACAGAAATTTTAAAGCGAGTGCTGGATGACTTGATTAAGCTAAAAACCGATATGGGTGGGATTCTCCGTTGACGAGGAAGCCGTAGAGCCATTCAAAAGTGTTTTGAAACAAAGTTCGAGAAATGCAATTGTTGCAAAATACATTTGCTGATCAATTTGAGGCATCAGCTCCAAGCAGAAAAATGACATGAAATGAAGAAGATAATTACATTTATGCCTTGTTCAAACCCCTCTGGATGAAATTGTTAGTGTTAGGCAGATCTGGAAACATTCTTCTTTCAGAAATTAATAGTTGCCGATGACTTACCAAGGCCAGAAGAAAGCGTGGGTCACCAGATATTTAAAAAACATGGTTCTACACAGTCAGTCAAATGTTTCGAGATATGCACAAAATGGGTTTTGGAAAAATCTGGATCAGAACACCATATTTTAACTTTAACAGAAATGAAATGACGGGCTTTTAAGGCAGAGCAAAGAGATACTAAACCAACAAAAATCACTAATTTTTTTACATCGACTTAGATTTACACATTTGAATTACCTATCCATCAGTATGCAAACTAACCCATTTTATGTAGACAATAATTTCTTTAATGTATGCATATCTTTTACCTAAGAAATTTTCAATTCGAAAATCCAAATTTGCTTTTGCAATAATTAGGTAGTTCGGATTGCAGAGGGTATAGTGTACTTTAAATGAGGAGAGGTAAGATTTCTTATGGAGCCTTCACTAGGGAAAAAAGGTCTTCCTAAAGGAAAGCTTCTCATTCATTAACGACGTGAATTTTTTCGCAGAACTGATCCTCACTTTACGACATCATATTTAGCTGTTTACAATAATTAATAAATTTCATGTCACGGCTGTTATTAAAGGAAAGTTGATAGAACAGTGAGTTCAAGTTCTTCTTCAAACTATTACCTGATGCGGAGTTGCTTCAAAAGTATAAAATGGAAAATGTGGGCAAAACCATCAACTTATTTTCCAAGCTTAGTGTTACTTAGTGTTAATTTAAAAACCAACCACAAATATGCTGTAGCTCCAACATTGTTGGCAAAAAATATTTGCCTAGATCCATGACCTATTATTTTTTGAAGAGCACAGATTCTGTTTTTTTGAGAAAAAATATTTGCATAAGAATAAGCGAGTTTCGTAATGTTTGGCAATAATAATAGCTTGCCAAATGACCATTGAGCTACTTTGAAATATTGTAAAAAGCAAAGTTGAAAGTGTGGGCTCAAGCTCAAGCTAATATATTCAAGCTATTAACTAAAATTCCTTGTGACACATTCTTCTGGACTTTAGTTCAGTTCGTTAGGGTTTAAATTATTCCAGGACTTAATTGTGGAGCTTTGCAAAGTAGTCCAAAGTCTCTACTACCTACTCAATCTTGCATATGTTAAATTGTAACAATTAAATGTAATCAATTACCTTTGTTCATTCTCCTGTCTTCCATTCAAGTTTCTAATGCTGGTAAAGCTCGTGATGCCCCATTTACCAACAGAGGCTGCAGAACGAGCAGCCGAAGGCCTATTACTGTTCTCCTTAAAGAGCTTATCGAAGTGGAAACTATGGTGACTTGCACCCCTTCTGTATTTACCAAAACCGCGGGACATATTTTGCTAAGGCTTTCCCTAGGTCACTTGGGATATATTAATAAACAATGAGGGTCCCCCTGAAACATGGTTGGCCTCCAAAAGAGAACTAAACCAGGCGCAAAAAACGACTGCAAAAACACATTTTGTCTGGAAACGAAAAGCACAGTCTGGCATTTAAAAACACAAGCATTGATTATCACATCGCCATTTTCTTTATGAAAACAGACGGCAAAATGATATTGAATAAGGGACCGCTGGATAGGGCTCGTTTTACACCAGAAAATACACCGAATCGCAGTAACTGTTACAGAAGAATAGTTGAAAAAATTATTTGTTGGGGTTTTCACAAAAATTTTGCTTTTCGCCTGTCAAATTGTGGCATATGCACGCTAAATGACGACTATGCTTGGTAAATATTGCTACGACCTACGGCCAACTTCAAATCGGTGCATCAGTCTGTCAAACATTTAAAGTTCCGTTATTTTGGTTGCCTAACAGCGAATTTCAGTTCAAATTTGAAATATCTAAAAATACTTGAAAGGTGTAAGTATTTTAACTAAAAACGAATGCATGCGTAGAAAGAATTGCTTAATAGAAACTGTTAAAATTAGGATAACCTGAAAATTTGAAGGAGGTTTAAAAATCTTCAAAGCGATGAAAAATCTTCATCCAAATGCCTTTTTGTAAACTTTTGCTCTCTGATCGTTTTTTCCAGATAATCTCAATTACTTACGGCAAAAAACTGAATAAAATTATTTGGTATTTGTGCCAAATTCGAAGATGAAATGGGGTTTCTAAAGTTCCCTACAAACCGATGAATGAGGCATCTCATTCTCTAGCAAAATTAGTTTTATCATTTTTGGATGAAAACATCCCATTATTGCCAAAAAAGAAGAAAATGATCAGAAAATAATGCCTTTTTGCGTTTTCGATTAAAAACTTTTAGTTTTGTGATCGGTTTTGGAGAAATACGGGAAAAAATTATTTTCGATTTTCTGGCGAATTCGACACTGAAAAAAGTCTAACAAAATTAGTTTTGTCATTTTTGATTGAAAAGGCCCCATTATTGTCAGAAAAGTAGGAAATCATCAGAAAATAATTGTTTTTTGTTATTCCGATTAAAAACTTTTAGTTTTGTACGGTTGTTTGATCGGTTTTGACGAAAACCTTAATACTATTCAGGGATAAACGGGAGGAACTTATATCCTTTTTTGTCTTGGATTCGACGCTGGAAAAAGTTTTTGTAAAATGTTTACAAAGCTATAAACAGTATAAATTTATCTTGTAATTTTTCGCGTAAAAGACCTCCAGATTGTCAGTATTTTTATATGAAACTCTACAAAATAGACAGTTTTAAAGTAGAAAGTAAAGCAAACAAAAATCAGACAAAACTAAAAAACCACATTTTTTTAACAAACTCTACAATCTTCAGAGGGATGGAGGTAACGAGATTTACAAATAATCTGGTATAAACTTTCGCTTATTCTGTTCGTTTTTTGATAGAAAATTATTGGCCTATGATAGAAACTTTAGAAAATTGAGCATTTAGAAGAAAGAGTAACTTGGAAAACTGACAAATTCTGAAATTTTGAAGAAATTTTAAAAATATTAGTAATAAATGGCCCTTAAATAAATCTAAATACAAGTAAAAAAGTAATAAAAATAATCAGCGAAACTGAGTTACTGCGCCGGTGCGTTGGGTTGGCGCTCCAAGCCATTTACGTGGCACTGTGTCAACTCCTAAAAATTCACTGAGTTACCCAGGTCTAGATAAGATGCTATCGCTTGGTTATAGGGCATTATCGTTAAATGTTTATAAAAAAATGAAAAGTTTTTCGATAGGAAATTTTTAAATTTTACTGCTTCGGTTTGGTTGCCTAATTTGGGAATACCTTGTGTAAATAACATTATCTCTGTAAAAAAAAGTTGATCATTTATTTACTCACCCAGGAATGTTTAATCCTCGTAGTCAAAAGGAACAAAGCAGAATTAAAGAAGGTATTAAAACGTATTTAAGTATTAAAAGGTTGCGAGACGCCTACAGCAAAAACTGATAGTAAGCGCGCGATTCAATAAAATGTATTAAATGACGCATATTTTGCACTTAAAAACTTATTACGTTGTTGTATGGGGATTTCTCGAACTTTAAGTTAAATAAACTGGGGGTTTGTCCGATTCTCAAAACGAGGAGCTACAAGGAATTAATGCTATATCCTGGTCCGCAGGGGTTATCTGTACAAGAAAATTATATATGGATTAATTCAAAATGTTCAATCAATAACAATTCTTTATCAAATAGTATTTTGGGTTATTCAAACTTAAACATTTTGCAATACCTAAACATGAAATGCCTGTTCGCCCGACAGAGACTGAGTTAATACCATTCACGAATTGTGAGATTCATTTACATTTTTGTTTTTTGCCGATGTCTAAGTTATACTCAGATATTCAGAAAAAAACTTTCTGAACTGCTGAGAACTTCTATTTTATTCCCTGTTCAGACGAAAAATATAATGTATTTAATATTTATCGTACATTTTTTGAACTGGCGGTATTACCAAAACTACAAAATAACTCATTAATTTTCAATATAAAATTTCGTTTTATTGGAGTTAACAGTCTACAATCATTTCATTACCCATTGCAATTTTACATTTCTCGATGTAGAATATATGATTTCAATTTTTACTTAACATTAAGTCTACACACACACACACACTTAACAATGATCTACACAAAATAGGTAGTGTATATGTGCGACTGTGAATCAGTCAAGTACTTCTTGCATATTTGGTGCTGACTTTTTTATTTCATCATAATCCAATTTTTAAATTTCTGTGTTCTTCTGGGTTGATTTCGTTTGCCATTGTAAAAAATTGCATGTCCACCCGCTAAAATAGCTCCCCATTCTCCAAAAGTTCCATAATCGAAAATTGTGTGATTGCAAGCTGCCATTAGAGCAAGATCGTCCGCTGCACTGCTATTTGTTTTATAAGATGGAACAAACACGTCCTTCAGATTACCAAACTGGTTGAAACACCAGGTAGGATCATCACTGACATATATGAAAATGCAATTGGAAAATTTCTTTTTGAAATAGTTCATTGCGTTTTGGAAATACTGCGAAGTTGCTGGTTTTGAGTGGTACGAGCTGAAAAAATAACATTTATTGTATACATTTAGCGGTTGTTACGCGGTTCTTACGTTTTCAGATAATTTACGTAGTCTGTTCGTCTAACGTGGACTCCGATAAAAGTATAATGTTTAGGCGGCAATTTGGATTTCAATTCCCGCAAAGTGCTCTGAGCATAATCTACAAACTCTCTTTTAAACCTAAATTCCTTTACAATTTCCTTTAAATAAGGCCTGGATTCATCTATGTAAAACTTGGCACGTGGAATGATAATGTTCTGAAAATGTAAACTGTTTAATGTTATGAATGGGAATCTATGAGAGCAGAATTGCCGCAGAAAAATTTGTGAATTTTTCCGTGGCAATAAAGCATATTTTGATTTGATTTGATTTGAGAACTGCGTGAAAATAGCTTACAATTACAAAATATACTATGATGACATACAAATAATTTAATTTCCCGATTTCTATATTTGGGGCTTCGTTAAAACCCCAATTTAAAAATACTTTTCAGAAGAAGGCAACAATTAGTTTGATCCTACAAGTGCTCACTTTATTTCCACCTTACTTGTTTAGTTTTCGACAATTTGGCTGAAGAATCCACCGCTGAATTAGGGTTAAACGGACAATCAGCTATTGCTTCCAGTGATGGAAATGGCATTTTTTCAAATACTTCCTCAAGCTTTAACTTCAGACATAGAGGAAGATATGGCTGCAATCCGGTATTTTTAGCTATCGACCATATTGACGAATATTCCCACATTTGGTTACCTAAACATTAAGTCATATAAAGTTGAACTATTTTTAATTGAGGCATATAAGAACTTGATCGAATCAAACAGCGCAGTTTATATTTTTCGTAGATTTTCATACTTATTGCTTGAATTGATTGAATCGAGATGCTTATGGTGAATATTTAAGACTTTCAAATGCACTACCTTGAACAATTTCCTCCTCTTAGGATGTAAAGTAAAATATTGGCAAAAGGCTAATCCGACAGTTTACATTTGAAAATTACGCATTTACATATTCCGTCGCGTATTATGGTGCAACAGCTAAGAGAAGCATTTCCAAATCATGACATCAATGTGGATGTGGCATGTGAACAAAAAAAATCGAATAAAACGACTGATTCGATAGTTAGCATTTAATTTGTTTTGTAATAATGTACTCTTTCGCAGTAGATTTTTATTAGATAAGTGCCATGTGGACTTTAATCGATTATTATTGGGCTGAAAATGGAGGATGGGGCGCCAGCTTGTAGAAAGCTGGTCAGAATGATTTCTAAACTATACCCAGATAGCATAAAATATTACATACATATTTACGAAATATTTATATGTTTGCTAAATATTTCAGATCAAAAGCAAATATATCTTCAATATTATTTTTAAAATATTTATTTCTAATATTTAATTAGCATGAAACAAATAAGTTATTAATAATTTTCTTATTACATAATACTTTTTGTACCTATATATAACAACCTTAACACCCAAA